>NC_072460.1:24147504-24217504 GCF_027596085.1 Anoplopoma fimbria
GACTTTTACTACAATAAGACTCCATAATGATAATTATACTGTAAAACATAGAGTCGATCTTTACGCAAAGCATTAACATGTCACTGTAGCTTTTTAAAATAAATAACTCAAAAGTACATACTTACAACTTTATGGCCTACAAATAATATTGCAAGGTATAAAGCAGCCAACATACAACATGTACTTTGAAAAAACTACATAATATGCACAACATAAACCGGTAACAAAATCTTTAATGTGAAGGTGTCGGCCATATTATCTGCACAGAGAATTGCTTTGTTGCTGCTGTGTACATTCCTTATGATGCACATTTAAAAAATGCATTACAGGAATGTACTTCTGTTTCTGTTTTGTTTGTCATGTGTTTGTTGTGTTACAAACGAGCTACATCTGAATTTCATTGTGCATCCCTGTGTTGCATAATGACAATAAATGATCCTTGAAACCTTGAATCATAATGCATACTGATTGTCTTTGTGCCTCTGTCACAATGGTGACACCTGTTAATGTGTTTTCAGTGTGGGTTAACCATGCTGCCCCTGCTGTAGACATCAAACTCCTTGTAGCGTAGGTAATCTTTCAGCCTCTGAGGAAGAGGAAGGAAGTTGATGAAAACTGGGGCTCTCAAGCGCAGGCGACTGAGATGCTCCCTTAACCGCAGCCGACACAGGTGCTTCAGGCTCCGTGCGTTTCCTGAGTGTAAGAAAAGTCAGTTAAAGTGGTAATCTCGAAGATTTACATCTAAATAAACGTCTGTTAAGTCACAATCTATTGCTAAAGGAGGCAACACAATGGTGACTGAGGTTATGGCTTACTCATGAATATATTGCAATATTTGTATATTTGCAGTATTAAGAACTTGGTGTCTGTGGAGACATTCATGGGGGAAAAAATGCTGAATGACTGTTTTTCTTTGCACAACAAGACTCCACACTGCTAAACTTTAAGTGCAATTCCATTGTTTTCAGTCAAATAGAAATTGTAAATCCACCAAGAACGAAATCCTATTGCCCATAGAAATAGAAAAAGAGTAGAACGGACATTCCCATTCAAATATACATTGCTGGATGGTCAGAGTGGCGGCCATTTTTATGTGTACCGTTGCCATAGGCCGTTGCAGCGGACTAACTTCCTATACTCTAAACTGAAAAGTTGCAGACTCACAGAGGTGAGGTTCTGTAGTAATGATGTTCCGGAGCAGGACAAGCTACCTAGCGGAGAGCAGGCTAGTTATCTAGCTTGCTAATTCTGCCATGGAACCAGCTACATAGCTAACTAGCTAGCCAGCCTTCTCCCTGGAGCTGTGTCCACTCTCTTCCTGGAGAGCTGCGACAATATATCTTTTACAGCCACACTGTACAATTCGGAAATTGAGAGTTTCCACAATTCGGAAAACAGTTCAATACCCATTCTACTCTATTCTATTTCTAAAGGAATGCCACTTTAAATCAATGAATGCACATCATCTCTTGAAAACACTTTTCTTTGCTGGCATGTAGAAGATAACGAAAGCTGGGTCAGTTCTCACTTTGAACGTGACAGATCTCCGGCCACTGTTTCTGCTCCTCCAAGGTGTCCTTAAGTTTGGTGCAGAAGGAGACGTGGTCGGTGTAGTCCAGCATGATGCGCACCACCTGAGCAGACAAGTGCTTGAGCCAGGACACCGTTATCACCTCGCAGAACTACAAGGAGACAAACAAAGACACGTGGCAGTCAAAGCCAAACCTTGATTTCTTATATATAGTTTTCTCTGTGAGAAGTTTCAGCTCACCACCATGTCTTTGATGATTGCAGTCGTCCAAGGAGCGTAGTCATGGGAACCGTCGCCATACGGACAGTCAAAGCAACGCTTGACATCGTACCCGTTGTTCAGGATCATCCTCAGCATGACCTCGTCCTTCAAGGCGTACTGCAGCGCAGAGGGGAAGTGGGTGGTGTTGACGCGGGAGTAGTAGTTCACGTTTGCCCCGGACTTCAGCAGCGTGTTGATCAGTTCATAGTTGCCCTGTCTGAGAGCAACCTGGAGACAGTTGATGGGGTCCTGGTTCACCATCGCCCCGGCCTCCAACAGCAAGCGGGTGCACTGAATATCGTTGTTGGACACAGCGAAGAAGAGGGCAGACCTGCGCTCGTCCTCGTAGTTGCTGCGCACCCTCGGGTGCAGCATGAAGTTTGGGTCGTAGCCGGCTTTGAGGAGCATCTCCACACAATGGGCGTGCCCCCCCGCGGCGGCAGAATGGAGAGGACTCATCCCGCTTTCCTTCACGGCGTCCAGCTTGGTGACTGGGATGAGGTGCTCCAGAGCCCTGTCAGAAAGAACACAACAGTGGGGTTCAGACTCTATTTGTAAAAGTGTGAGAGAGCCAGATGTTGTGAGGTTGATGGTCCTCACAGAATGTGTCCGTGGTAGGCCACGCGGTGGATCGGCAGGTGACCGCTGTACAGAGGATGGTTGGGATCGGCTCCATGGTCCAACAGAACAGAGATTATGTCCGGGTTTCCTGATGCTGCTGCATCGAACAAGATACTGCCGGACTCTGATTCATACCACACATGGGCTCCTGCAAAATCAATACATGTAGGCTCACTATAAGAATATGCAATGGCAATTTTCTGGACCTGGAAAACAGTATGGAAAGATTAAATAACAATAATAAGAACTTTATGTATATTTTTTAAACAGAGCAAAGCAAAAGGTAAGGCAATACAACAACAGAAAGCTCAACAGTGAGGCCAAACAACAGCCAGACAACCTAAGGTCAAATTTAAACACTGATAAAACAGTACAATAGATCAAACAATAAAACAAATCAATACAATTAGAACAAACCAAAAAAATAAGTGAGATAAAATGAAATAATAAAATAATAAAATAATAAAATAATAAAAGATAATAATCATAATACTTTTTATTGTTTTAATAATATGAAAAAAATGTTTTATATTATTTAATAATATAAAAATATTAACAATAATAAATAAAAAGCAGCATATTAATCTGTTAAAAGTTATCCTAACAGTCTTGTATGACACATTTTTCCAAACCTTTCTGAATATCCCAAATGCAAGGTGATTTATTATTATCCTCCACTATTGCACTATAAATTGTCAGAGCCAATAAATAAGTAATCAAACCCAGATGTGTTTGATATCCACAGCGGAGGTTAAATCTCCTTATCTAACAAACCTTTTTCTAGCAGGACCTCCACCACGTTCAGATGTCCATTCTGTGCAGCCAGAGCCAGCGGGGTTTTCTTTTTGATGTCACGTGCGTTTGGGTCGGCACCGGATTCCAGGAGCAGATAAACAAAGTTCTCCAGGCCTAAAAAGGCAGACTCGTGTAGAGCCGTCCTGTTCAGTGGTCCCGTTTGGTCCACACCGGCACCGTAACGCAGCAACAGCGTGGCCAAGTCGTACTGGTCGTTCAGAATAGCTGAGAAATAAGAGATTTTTTTTAAACAAATGAGCAAGTACCTCTGGGTGCCTGTAAAACACAATGAGGTGCATTCTGCATTCAGACCTGCCACTAGTGGAGAATCCTGCTCATCGTTCTGGAGATCCGGGCTACAAGCGTTCTGCAACAGGAATGTGGCGTTCTCTCTGAGTCCATGAACCACAGCCAGAAACAGAGGAGTCTCACCCTTTAGAGTGCGACACTGGGCTGCACCCGGGGGAGATGCTGGAACACAAAACAACCACATCAACATGCCAGAATATAAAAATAAAAACAGAGAGTCACAGATTATGGTCATAACCTCCCTACCTGAGAAGATAATCTCTAGCATCCTTCTGTTCTGGTGCGCTGAGGCCTCGTGCAGCGGGATCCATCCTCGTTCATCGACTCTGGACAGAGTCTCTGGCTGCTCCGCCAGCCGGTTTAATGCGTCTTCATCACCTAAACGTGAGGACAGCACATTATATACAGCCCAGTCTCATGGAAGTGTGTTAAATAGTCATGGAATGCAATGTATTGGTTCGTGTCCAGGGAAGCGAATTGTCTGGTTTTTTTCATGTCACTCAGCATGAAATGAAGGCCAATGGAAATTAGGAGCATTTTTTGTTGTGGAGACAAAAAAATTATGCATCCAGGTGACTAATCACCAGTCAGAGCAAGTGACGTACTTATTGGACCAACAAGCAAGACTGTTAACCTGAAGACCGGTGTTCGACTCCGGGTTTTGGATTCATGGTAGTGGCTTTGTTGCCTAAACCTAACCGTTCGTAGTTTTGTTGCCTAAACCTAACCGTTTGTGGTTTTGCTGCCTAAACCAAACTGTTGGTGGTTTTGTTGCTCAAACCTAAGTTGACCCCAAAAGAAAGTTGTGCCGAGGGACACGAAACCAATCGTTTTTTTTTTTTCGTGAACATTTCACAAATTGCTGTAAGACTGTGTTGTTATATCAGAACTTCTTGCAAGATAAAATGATAATCAGCAACATGTTCAAGAATTAAACCACCTTACCCTCCTTGATTGCTTTGAAGATCTCATCAGGGTCTTCACTGGGTATCAGATCACTGTGGAAATAAATGCAAATGATCAGCAACAAGACATAAGAGAGAAAAATTTAAAACCATGCTTGGTGCTTAGAGATTCACCTTGGATTCAAACCTTTGAGCTTTCTATATTCAATCAGACTTTGTTCTATTATGTATTGCGTTGCCTCATCTTCATCCAGGTCGTCCTCCGATTGATAAAACTCATCTTCTGTGTCCGTGTTCATTTGTTAGTCCAGAGAGGGTCAAGGCTCTGAGGAGACACGGTCATCAGGTAAACATCATTAAATCTGGCAACCGAGAACCTGCAGCCCTGAATACTAACAGGGGGAAAAGCAGAGTGCAGCTAAACACCTGTTAGTCTCATTCCTGTTGAATTAGATGTCAAAAATGCATAAAAATACATTCAAGTTTTTTTATCTAATGATTCCAATGAGCAGGCTCCTTATAGCTCTTAACTTTACAGGCCATGTGCTTCATGCAGAGAGTTTACAGTGTGGCATTGATATTCCTACTGCACAAATGATTATTAGCATTATTTAAATATTCATTTTAAAGAAAAACTTAGGATGCAACAAGACATTTTTGCAGTATAACAAGTGCTTGAGATTCAACAACAAAACATTGAAAAGCAACAGCAACATTTCATGAAGTCCAACAGGTTGTCTATACAGAAAACTCCACAGTAATCAATCTATTTCTTCTCTAGAGGCACCATTTATTAATCGTCTGGTGTTTACCTTCAGTGAAATGGCCGTGCGCTTTCCGTGGCTTTCACAACAGTAGAGCCAGTTGGCTGCAGCTATTTATATCTCTGCCACTATAAATATCAGATTACGGGGTCGTCACAGCCAACATGTTGCTTTGACCCACAGGGCAACGCGACCGCCACCATTCAGCTCATATGCACATTCACTCATTACACAGAGGCCCTTATTAACATATACATGAGTTAAAGTGTACATTTCCAATTTGGTGTATATAAAGTTCTCTTTCTTAACTTTTTATTTAGTGATCATTCATAAGGAATGTTTTTGCGCATGTTAGTATGCAAGGACAGTGCTTCAGATCACAGCCTTCACATTAATAGTAGAGTATCAGCTCACAGTGAGCAGCCAGGAGAGACGGGGCAGGTGACAAAACAGAAATAAGTTTGCACCGAGAAAAAAGGGAACCACCGCCTCAGAATGTTTATTTGGCAACACTGGTCTAATATGTTTCTCCTGGTTTTCATTACGAGCCATCTGGATTTAATTTTAAAAAGCTTTTTCTACAATTGGCTTGTGGCCACATCACTGCACAGTTCAACGACTGCAAATACGTTCCAGTAGCGATGTTACACTACTGCTCACCCGGCAGAAAATGATTCCTAGGATCTCTTGTAAAAACTCAAGCTGCATAAGAGGATCATTGATATTTATGTTTGTACTATAGGCTGACAGTACAAAGTACAAAAAAACATGTGCGTTGTGTGCAGGGAACAAATAAGAGGCTGCATGTTTGTAAGAATCGTTAAATGTAATAAAAAACAATGCAGTGCACTATGTTTTGCTTGTTTTGGAATCACGTTAGAACCTGCTTTGGATTAAAAGGTATATGTTTAATTTATATTTAATTGAAATGTCACAGTTCGTCTGATGCACACTTTGTTACTTCCATTTAAATTTAAGTGTCTTTAAGTACATTTTTTGGGGAGAAAACGTCAGAAAACCGTCTATTTTTGTATTTTGTTGGCTTTTAAAAGGAAAAAGCTTACCATGCACTATTTCATGAACCTCTCCATAGCTGGCCACAAACACGCTCCACATCTTTGTAAAACATACTCTAGTTGGTCACACACAGTTATCATGTTTAATGTTTTGCATTGTGAAAGGACAGAGAATTTTAAAAAAGGCATCACAGTGTTTAAACCATCACAGTAAAGTGCTTGAGTCTCAAACAGTTTGTTTTTCAGATTTCAGTCGTCGAGCTGGCAGAGCATGGCAACGCCACGCTTTATCCAGTGATGAGGGCTCCGGCTGGTGGGCAGCACCATGGAAATGACAAAATTAGTGGAGTGGCCCGTGGTGGAGAGGGTGCCCTTCCTCTCGCTGGTCTTGTAGAGAGGGCAGATGTACAGCTGAGCCTCATTCATGTTCTTCTTTTCAGCTGAATGAGAGAGGGGGAAGCAAAGAAAATGAAGAAGAGAGTCAGGAAAATAAAAGAGGAAACGAGAATTTACACCTTGTGGTGGTTTGTTTGTCCAAAATGTTCAGAATTTTATCCTATTTAGTAGTTTGTGTGAGATTATCATAATTAGTATATGAATTCTTGAGTTATGGTCAAAACGTGTTAGGTCAGAGTTACCTTTGACCTTTGACCACTTAAATCTACTCAGTTAATGGTTAATGGAGTCCAAGTGGATGTTTCTCTCAAAATTTGAAGAAATTTGCTCAAGGGTGTTTCTGAGTCATGGAGAATGGGACCGGCGTGAGGTCACAGTGACCTTTGATCTTCTTGAAAAATCTACTCATTTTATTCTTCAGTACAAGTGGATATTTGTTTTCTTAATGTTAAGAAATTCCCTTCCAGGTGTTCCTGAGATGTTGCACACACGAGATTGACGTAATTAGGTATTAAAATAGTAACAAGTTAACAATAATGTGTTTAGACACCTCAAAAACATGAATGGCGTGCATTTAATTTGATGTTCATTTGGCAGCAAAGTATGGTAATGTACTTACTGGGTTTAATCCAGATGATTGGCACCACGTCAAACAGGACTTTGGGGTGCTGCTCAGCCAGAACTCCACTGATAGGGCGACAAACAACAGTTAAGGTTTATCAAGTCTTCTTGCACTTCACTATTATTATTTTATGAGAATTAACCCTTGTATGAACATCTACCTTCCTTTGTCCCATCGAGCTCCATCCAGAAACAGTCCATTAACGTAAACACCGTCCTCAGGTGGAGTGTCCGACTGATCAATAGCAAGAACCTGCAAGATAAAATCATGAAAACAAAACCACAGATTAGTTATCTTTTAGGGTCTTGAGAATATCTTTCCGGTGGAGACAGAGGGATTAGAGAGTGTGTATCCTTTAAACCTGAAAATCAAAGCCTAGCAGGTCAATGGGGACGTGGTACTTCCTGGCGTAGTTCTGCATAGCCCCAGTGAGGAAGGCCTGGGTGAAGAAGAAGCCAGGCAGCCAGAACACGCTGGGTTTACTGGTGTTGCACCAGTCCTACAGGGCACACAATGAAAAGTGAGGTCAGCAAAGCTCCCATATAATCCTTTTCATCTAGATTATCTTTATTTAAGCACTCTCACTTGCAAAAACTTGAGTCTAGAGAGAAAGTCAGTGATGTAGCTGCCCAGAGGCTTGAGGCTGGGGTAAGAGAACTTGGCCCATTTCTCTGGGAACTTTCCAACTATCAGACTGCCTGCAACGGCCTCCAGCTCCGCATCCATCACCACCAAACCTTTTATGGCCTTCAACAGATTCTGCAGGCTCACACGGATCGTACTGGCCAGTCTGAGAGAAAGAACAATAAAACAGCAGTTAAGTCATACAGGTGATGATGCGCTGTATGTTTTGAATGTCTGCACAGAGCCGCTTGTCCATACGTGTTGTAGCGCTCCATCTCTTGGACGAGCACGGTGTTCATACTCTCCTCGTAGAGCACCGGGAACTTCAACAGGGCTGCTTCTATGTCGAAATTAGGTGGAAGCTAGTGGAGGAAATAAGCAAGTTTATTAGTTAAGAATATACAACTGAGTGCATTGAGATTACAATCAATGTTAATGAAACACAGCCAACAGAAATTGACACTTTGTTGAAAAGCTGAATCAAAACTGGTGTCCTACGAAATCACTGCTAAATGAAGAGGAGGTTTGATTAGTTTGTACCTCATTAAGGATGTCATTCGCTATGTCGAACAGCGTGTTGTCACTCCCGGAGCTAGCCCCTCCTTTAGCTCCTCCTCCCTGGGTGAGCAGCAGCGAATCAAAGATCAGCTTTGTCTGCTGGAGATCTTTAGAAATGTCTACATTCTCATGCATCCCAAACACCTCTGGGTGTTGGCTGAGTGGAAGCTCCTGTAACACAAACAAAGATAATGCTTATCATTTGGTAGTCATTACGGAGGAAAAATAAAAAGACACGTTTGCTATCTCGGTTTGCTTTACCTTGATAAATACAACGTAGTCGTCGTAGATAGATTTTGGTGGGGCAAAGTATTCGCCGCTAGGTGAGAAAGGGTAGCGGGGTTTCTCGATGATGTCCTGGTTGTAGAAATCGGACAAGATGGTCATCAGGAGCCGCCTATCCCAGTCGTCTGTCACGCGGCCGCCATAGTTACACTCACCTGTCAGGTAAGTTATGGCCTCGAAGGGCACCTCGTCGTATTCATTCACAAACAGCTAAAGAATAAAAAGAAATGAAATGCATTTGTAGATTCTTGTCATGTAGAAAAGGTGGCCACTGAAACTCTCTGAATGAATACCTGCAGCTGTCTGATGCTTATACGCAGGTCTGACTCATTGAAGCCGTAGGGAATATTCCAGCCCAGTGGACCGAACTTCTTCCTCTCCTGAACAAGAGCATGGAAGAAACACAGTCCATACAGGAGCTTCTCCCAAATCTAGTGGAGAAAATTCAAGAGTCAGAGGATGTTCCTTCTTATAGACCTATCGAATAAATTAATGAGAATTCCTCTTCTCACCAGCTCCTTATCGGGGCAGCTATTGAAGAAGTTTGAGTCCGAAACAGGATCTGACAGGTAGGACTGTAGCAGGTTGAGTCTGAGTCCTGTTGGAGGCTCGTTTGTCATCTTCACCCCGTTCTGCAGGATGGTCACTGGAAACTGATATCAGAAAGAATGTTTCCTCAGAACTATAATCAGAATGAATCGTTGTCTAATTACTCATTTATATGCACTGAGCTCTACTTTGGGTGAAGGATAGCTGGTGAGCCAAAGGCGGAAGTCCGGATGGCATGTTGCAGGACTGAAGTCCTCACAGATTTTCTCCAAGCTTGACATCCAGGAGACGGCCAGGTGACAGTTCTGCAGACAGACCCACGTCCCGTCCTGCATGGCTGTGGAGATCATTTTGGCAGCGATGGGTCCCTGGCCCTGCCCCAGAGAGATGGACTGGAACTTGGCACCACCCATGTTCTTGTCACTGGCAAACTTCAGTAAGCCTGTGGAGGGATGATGTTACTATTTCTGCCAGGAGGATTCATGCACCTGCAGGTGTCCGTGAGTGACTGAGTGTGCACCTCTGTATCCGTCCACGGCTAACTGCACATTCTGTTGCAGCAAACTGCACAACGTTTTGGTTGGCCAGTTATGTCTGCATGCTCAATGGCCTCTTGTGGTTTCGGTGACCCACACTTTCTAAAAATACCTTTTATTGCCCGTTTTATACTCCCACTGACAGCCTGTACATCACTCACCACTCTTAACAGCCCCCCCCTAACACAGCTGAGTGCATCACCAAACCCCAGTTGCTACTCTGCATCCAAAGTGGGAGGAAAAGGGTTTTGGTTGTGTTTGGCTAACCGCTAACTGCTGCGTACCTCTCAACCACTGCTCTGCAGCCCACTTTCATTTTTTGGAGGGTGTGTTTGGCTAAACGCTAACAGCTTATATAACTACCTGTACGCATACTTCGGAACCTTGCTGTGCTGCTAAGTTGGCAAACAGCTTGTTGTGTTTATTTTGTTGTGCTTTTTGTTTGAAATGCCTTATACGACGACTTCTAGCCAATGCCTGCATGCATCGCCACTTGTTTTTCAGTTTGAATGACGTCGTACAGCCCATTGGTGTCTAGATGGGGGGAGTTAGCCAGTTGTGGGTTGTATTCATTCAATCAGACAATATAGAAGTGGAAATTGCAGATACACATGCCAGAGATCTGTACTCTACTGAATGCATCAATCATTGGTAGTGTAGGGACTTACTAGCCATGGGATCAGCTCCCGGAGACAGCACAAATACGAGTGGGACGGTGGAGTTGGAGTCCAGGTAGCTCTTACTCAGGTCAAAGGGAGGGGGCTGGACAAATTTCTTCCCCAGTTTGCCAGTGACGTATTTAGTCACAGCAGGAACGATCTTGTCCGGCCTGAGACAGCGGACAATGATCATCTTCTGCAGGTCATTGAGCTGTTCACACCATGGATCTGGCACAGGAGTGTTGCTTGGTTCTTTGCTGTCATAAATAGATTTAAAGTCTTCTGGGCTTTTGATGAAAGCCTCTCTGTGGAATAAATAATTCATAGATTCACTCCATTAGTCCAAAGGAATTCATGACAACAGGACAGTGAAGTTGCAGACATAAAGTCATAAAAAAAACATTTTTTGGTTGAGTGAGTGATGCTTTTTACTTTAGTCCTTGTAGGCCAGACAGTTCGCTGGCTCTGCAGGTCTCATCCCAGCTCTTGTCCTGAAGCCAGCTGGGGTCGGGGTTAGCAACGGTGTTCTGCAGTCCCACTCCTCCAGTCAGGAAGAACATGAAGTCAGAGTATTCAATCTCCTTTTTAGCTCTGAGTGGATATTGAAGGGGATGGCACACTTTCAAACATTACAAAAAGCTGAAATCAAATTCTATAAATATTAATAATTCGACCATCATCACCCTCAAGCGTTAACACTTACAGGAGTAGGTTGGAGCAGAGGAGGAAGGAAAAGAGGAGTTTGTCCCTCTCAAACAGAGAGCGACAGACGTTACAGTACAGGTTGTAGGTGAAGTGATCGATCAGGTACCGAAGCCTCCTCTCCAGGATCTTGGACTTGTTACTATAGAATAAAAGACAAAACACAGGAAGCTTCAGATGAACGCAGACCAACACCTAACAGTTATTTAAGCCTATGCTCAAGGTTAATTTCAGATATCAGTGTGGAATTTGTCTGTCATTCAGAATTTCAAAATCTAGCTGGATCTGGATCTTACAGAATCTTTCGTCAAACATGCTTAAAGCACAAAAAAACGTATTCATAATGTCTAAAATTACTCCTTAGTCATGTGTGTGCAGGACACATCTGCAGCTCTCAACACTTCACGTGCATCACTCACCTGTCATGTATGGAGTTAACGTAGAGGTTGACAAACCAGCTGAGAGAGTACTGGTACATGGGGTCTATGTTGGTCAGATCAGCAATGCTGAAGAACAAGATGGAGGAGTGCTTGGCAATGGCTCTGTAACCCTCTCTAGACTCTGCTATCTTGATCTCCGTCTTCTCTGCAATCTGGGAAATACGTAGATAAACAGCAGGACGTTAGATTACCACATATCAGACTCATCATATTCATCATATTCACAATCTGGGGTCTCTGGTTATTTGTGCAACGTCCACACCTGCTGCTTCTTGCTAATCTCATTGGACATGATCTTTGCGGAGTCTAGAATCTGAATGGCGCTCTCGTCCTCTAAGATATTTCCCTCAGAGGACTGCAGTGTCTCCAGGATCTTGTCCTCGATTTCCTTCAGCTGCCTCTTGTTTGCGGCTGACTGCAGGATCAGAGCACATCTCTCCTCCTCCAGTTCCGGCCTGTAGAGGAGATGAAGCAGAAACTCTAAAGAATTGATGCATTAAGTATTAAAGTGGTATACGGACGTGAATGTTTTATGAGCGCTACCTCTCCTTGGCGACTACAATCCCCAGCAGCTGGTCCTCCAAGCCCTCTGGGGTGATCATGAAATTGAGCAGGGACACTTTGGTGGCCAGTTCTGGGAGGTAGTGAGGGTTCCTCAGCTTAGTGGTGATGTAGAAACGGAAATCGCAGGAGTACTCGATCACGCTCTCCCCAAGCCGGATGCAATCCACACCACCTGGGTGAAACAAAAAGTCCATTAAATTAAAATGTTGGTTTAAGCTTCACATTAAGACATCAATTACCAACTTGACAGTCATCTCACATGTACAGCACCTTGTTTGAAGGTTTGTTTGACCAGCAGTGGCTCCAGCGAGGGGTCCAGCTCCTCTCCAACATTTTCCAGCAGCAACGGGGTTCCAAATTGAATACAGTTCTCCAGAGTCCTCATGTAGTCCCCGTCTGTGAGCTTGATTACACTCAGGTTGTTGTCTTTCTCTGAATTCTTCACCCACTTGTTGGCCTGACCCTGAGGGTCAATCATCAGGGGCCTACAAGAACAGAAGCATTAAAAGAGACAGTTAACCCAAAAATCTAAAAATACATATGCTTCCTCTTAGCTGTATTGCTATTTATCAATCTAGATTGTTTTGGAGTGAGTTCCCTAGTTTTGTAGATATCAGCTGTAATGTTATCTGCCTTCTCTCCATTATAAAAAAATAAATTTGAAATAATCAACAGCAATGTGTCTTACTCCAAAATAATCTAGATTGATGAATAGCACTGCAGGTAAAAATATATATATATATATATATATATATATTATAATTCTTTTAACCAAAAACTGTATATTTTTTATCAAATGTATAGGAAGTAAGTAGTTCATTTAACAATACAGACTCACCATCTACGTGAATTGCTGACAATGACACCATTGTCGATGGAGAAAGAGTCACTGGGAAGTCCTGCGATGTTCCAAGCCCTGATCTTAATGGGATCTCCCAGAGTCTTACTGAGAGAGAATTCATCTGCTGATGGGATGTTCTTAGACTAGAGATATCAAGGTAGGTGAAGAGAAAGAGAATAAGCAATTAAATAACATGTCTGAACTCAAAGAAAGGGACTTAAAAAGTCTAAATAAAGAACTGGAGGACTGGTACCTGGCAGAGTTTGGTCCATGACTTGGTGCAGTCCTGTCTGAAGCCGGCAGTGAAGGCCCCCAGATAGGCGATGAGCCCCGCAGAGATGAGAACATCTCCAGTCAGATTATCATATGTGTTCTGCAGGTCATCGGCTGCCTTGGACCATCTAAACAAAAGAGATTAATTCAGTTAATGTCCTATTGTAATTATATTATTGGTAAAATAAATAATAACAGAACATTTGTGTGCATCATCCCGACCTGGTCTTCTCTCCGCCCAGACCGCCAATGAGCTTCTCAGCCCTCTCCAACTTCCTGGCACACAAATCCACCTGGATCTCCAGCTGGGCCTTCTCCTCCGTCTTTTCATCAAAGGTTTTCTGAAGGGCGGCCAAGCGGTCCTCCACCTCCTTTAGCTCCCCTCTCTTCTGGTCCAGCAGGGCCATGGTAGTAGCCAGGGACTCCTGCGCCTCCGCGAGGTTGGCCTTCTTCGGAGCCACGACCTTAAAACCAAACAGATATCAGAGAGTGAATTGAAGCATTCGTGCATGTACATTCAGGACCAGTAAAGAGAAACACGTGTATGCAGAGCCAGAAACACTGCACCTTTGCCACCCTGTCGTACACCTCCATTGCTTGGATCCACTTGCACAGGCCTTCTGCTGCAGAGGAGGCCTTTGCCACAATACTGGGGTCAAAGTCAGGATTCGTCATGTACTCACTACGGATCTTTTGCATCACAGAAACCTGAAAAGGAGAAATAGAGGAGTTAGTCAGAGCAAAATAAAAGTGGTATTTATTATTCATTAAATAATAAATTAAGAATGTATCTTTTCTGACACTTACAGGAATATTGTCCTTGTCATATTCTCTAAGATCTCGTAAAAAGTTCATGTCACCCAGTAGCTTCTTGCTTGGAGCCCAGTAGTCTAAAACCTAAAAAAAGAAAACATGTTAGTCATCACGATATTACTATACGTTGCAATGTTAAAATATTTTGGATATTCAATTGTGAGTTTCCCTCATTCTAACCTTTTTTCCAGTCCCAGCCGGGTCAGCTATCTTATCCGGCTTTATCTCCTTCATCACACACACGGCGGACATCACCATCTTCACCCCCGAAGGAGGATTTTTCATCGACTTCACGATCGTGACGTCAGAGGGCTGTAATGAAACAGGCAGCTCAACTTAATCCGCTGTCTCTACTTGTGAACGTTGAAGCAGTGCAGCTGAACGGTGCTCACCTTCAACGTGTCCAAGGCCGAGAGCGCGGCCTCCAGGGCCGGGATGGCCTCGGCCAAGTCGCTCTCACACTCGTTCTTCAGAGCCTGAGCCGCATTGGCTTTTATGGTTGCCGCCTCCTCATCAACGCGCACCACTTTACTTTTGGCTTCCACCTGTACGGACTCCACTTCAATCACCTGAAAGTAATCACAATAAACAAATACATTCAGTACATTCATATATGCTGTATAGGTCAGTCATTCCCAAAGACTGGGTCAGGACCTACATGAGATTTTATTTGAGGTCACCAAATACATTTTTGCAGACTTTCCTCCATAGTTTTTTATTTAACATTTATATCTGCAGTGCACTTTAAGCTATATGAATGCTAGTATTGTTCTGATGATTGTAGCCTGCTTATAACATTGAATCTAATTTCTATTTCAATAAAATCCTGTTTTTTTTTTACTGATGTGGGGAAAAAACAAGAGCCTGTTAAATCCTCCTTTATGTATTTATTTGGTTTCATTTATAACGTTTTTAACATTTGGATTTTTCAATAAAACATGCATAAAACAAAGCTGTGATTTACTGAACGTATATCTCTTCTAAATGGCTGATTTACTTATTCGAGATAATATAAGGTGATGCCGAAATGGCAGTCAAAATGCTCAGGAACGTTCAATTATGGACAAAAGGCTTGTTTTGAATTAGGAACATGATGGTTTATCATCTATAAAAAAGTTTGGGAAACATTAGGTTTGAAGTTGAGGCAGAACAAAGAAGAGAAACTTATTCACCTTCATCATTTTGTTGTTGTCAATCTTTGCCTGTACCAGTTTGGGCTGCAGGTCTACAAGTTCCTTCTTCATCTCACCGACCTGCAGGGAAACATTGTCAAAATCATTTATGCTTAACATTTTGTAATAAAAAAACAAAAACGTTGCTGGAAATAGTGCCGTATGTACCTGAGATTCAGCAAAGGCTAGTTTATCCAGACCGTTGGTATACCTCTGTTTTGCTTTCATGACAGTTTCTCTCCTCTGAGTGAGCAGCAGACGGAAAGCTTCAATCAGCTCCAGGTAGGATGTGGGTGTCACGTAGTTATGGCGACCCAGCTCAGAGAGGAATCTGCAATGAAAAACAAAACAGTGTAATTAAGGACTCATAATTAACCTCTGAATATACAAGTTATAAATAACCTTGTCTTCTACCTCTGTGAGAGCTGCTTGGCAGACGTGTGGAATGTTTTGCAGATGGGTATGACCTCCTGCCTCTCATTCTCACTCATCTCCAGTGACCCCAGGAAGGAGTTGGCTACTCGCTCAAGAGCCTCCTCCGGCCACGGCTGCCAGGGCAGAGAGGAGGAACCAGAGTGAGGACAGGGGCAAAGACAGACTGCCGACACTGTTTAGAAAAGCATCTATTCTAAGCCAAGCTAGAGCTCCATTTTCACAGTAATAGTTTTCCCTCGGGACATCTGCTAATTTGTAATAATTGCAAAGGTCATCTGTGATCTTAATCCTGTGTGAATCTGCCATGTCTATAATTTGTCTTGAAAGAGCTCACGTGATTATAATAGTCCTGTCCCAATCAGCATTTCTGTGATTTAAGGTCATTTTTTTGTTTTTTGCAAGTTTTCCGCTTCTTTTTTTCTGGTTGAAAATTATGGAGGCTGCACTGGCAATTATAAATGACAAGTTTTGACAGTGTTTTGGGTGCAAATTCAGGAGGCTCATCTCGCTACACATCACGGACACCCATTCGCACCCCAGCAAGACCTATTTGTGACTATCATTTAAACATAAATAGGCCTTTATAATATTAAAATATTCATGCTATTAAATGTTAATAACACAAGTATAATATTTTCATTATCAAACCCGGGGTTTTGTAATAATAGTCAGGTCGAAAATCGGCAAATAGTCTCCTTTTATCTTTCCTTTCTTTCTTTTTATCTCCAACACATTACTAACTCTCCTATCCGACTGAGACACAGAAACATACATAGACCATTTTTCTGTGTCTATCATATGCAGGATATTTCCCCAAAGATGAAATACAAACTATAAGCGATCATACATTCCTAATGCCTATACAGCACCTGGAACCAGTCAATGGTGCAGCAGTTGATCAGAGATGGAAATTGGCGCAGGCGATTTCGAAAGGCGTTTCCAATGGGACTGAAGGCCACGACGATGTGGAGGTTCTCTCTACAGCGCGCCACGAAGAAGGCGAACAGAGTCAAAGGACTCAGCTCCAAATTCTTATTGCCAGCCTGGGCAATGGGACGTACTGTCTGGAGGGAGAGAGAAGAAGTACGAGTAACATTAAACATAAATGAGCGTGGCCTTTATACAAGGTAAACATTGTTCTTTTGTGACGACCTACTTCCATGATCTCTTGCTTCTCGTCTATGGCGAACAGATTGGGCACCTCTCCTGTGTTCAGGACGCTGTCCACGTCCTCCAGAAAAGCCTCATCTTTGATCTGAGCGTCCGTTAGTAGGAACACTGTCTTCTGACCTTTCACCCCGGCACTTTTCAGCAGCATCTAAAGTTTATTCAAAGCATGCGACAGGATATCGTTAAAGTTTTCCACGGCGTTTTTTGAAAATGCAAAAAAAGAATCGTAAACTGAGATCAGAATGGCACGTGAAAAAAAGAAAAATGTGATGCATCAGAATTACAGGACACAGAAGTATGTCCTAAACCTTAAGGCTGACCTTGAGGTCGTCTCTCCACTCAATGATGCCATAGCTCTTAGAGATCTCGGGCTGGAACATGGTCATGTGGGCCATGGATGTGGCCAGACGGGTGATGGACTGGCGTCCGCTGCCTCCCACTCCCACCAGCAGGGCATTGCCTCCTGGCTGCTTCAACACACGGCTGATACGGGACAGGTGCTCCAGGACATAGCTACAGAATGCAGACATTTTTTACACAGAGTAAAAAAAATCATTAAACTTACTGCACAAAAGGTCAGCTCATTTGGTTGTTAAAATCGTTCCTTAACTTTTGTTTTATAATGAGATTTTACCATTTTTGTAGCTCATGAAGTTAGATTGACTCTATAATACAAAAGATGTTTACCGAAAGATGACAAGGTTCATGCGATTCTTGTGCATCTGGTTGTATTCGTCGAGACAAGACAGCACCACTTGAGAAAAGCTTTCCATTGAGGGCACCTCAGCGTAGAGTCGCTCATCATCCTCCAGGTCGGGGTTCATGTAGTCACCAAACAGAAGATTACGCATGTCTTCCTCAACCAGCTGAGATAGAAAGAAAATGTATGCCTCGTATTAAAAAAAATTACTATTCGTTTCATATGTACTTAACTTTTTAAAGAACAAATACAGTTATGGAGGTTTCATATGCTAGTAGAAAAAATATATAAAAAATAAAAAAATCTTCAGATCCCAGGCAGCAACTTTGAACTTTGAACTTTAACTCTTAAACAGTATCTTTTCAGTTCATGAACATTAAGTTTACCATTTTGGTTCCCTAAAAATGTCAGCATTCGCTTGAATTTAGATTCACCCTTTCGTGTCACTTCTGGTTGCAAAAAACAAGACGCCCAAAAAGATAAACTCAAGGCTTCAAAACCGTGTTTCATAAACAAATGTGTGATTTCATGGTGACTACATCCACTTCTATGGTAACAGGCCAGAGCAGATCCTCTTTTTTCCTGCATTGCCTAACATACTGTGAAAAATAATAACATTAAAGCACATGACACTACAGCAAATGTGACTGGATCTCAACTTACAATGGTGCTTGTCTTCAGGTGATCAAACACCTGGTCAAAGGACTCTTTGAAGTGATCTTTGAGGATGCCGTCCATCAGCTTGTAGAGCCACTCTCGATCTTTGTCATCCACCAGGCGGTCATAGTAGACGCGGAAGACCTCGTGGACAAACAAGCGTATCATCGTGCGTTTGTTCTCCAGTGAATCCTTCTTCAGCAGCAGGCAGCCTTGGATGACTCGTGAGAAGTCGCGCAGGTTGAAGGTGTAGTGGGACTTGGCTGGAGTTGGAAGCAGGTTCTCCACCGCTTTCTTATACACCTTTGGGAATCGAACGCATACAAGCAAAGTATTAAAGCATCAAAACATGTGATGCATGCAGGAAGAAGAAAATCCTTCCTTTCATTTGAACAGTTCATGTGATATCATTGTGTTTTTCTGATGACTCACTTCCATCGTAGCTGTCACTATTTGGTTGCCAATGGTGAAATATTCCGGGGGGAATTCATTGTTTTTGAGATAGAAGGCCACCACGCTGGAGAAGATGCGAACCATGGTGTCATCACTGAAGGCGTTGATGCTAAAAATGTTGAAGTGCCGCAGGAAGCGGGATGTCACAGCATTCCTCCCACCACCGGGGGGGCCCATAGCTGAGATGAACTGGAGGTCGACAAGAGAGATCCTGGAGGTATCCTTCAGGTCATACCTGCCAGAGAATAACAGTTTAATAAGCTTCTTAAATGCAGTAAACTAAGCTATGAAATTGGCATCTAATAGTGGATGGTTCATACCAGTTTCCATGGTCTATATACTGTCGAAGAAGCTCCACAGGAGGCTGTGCTCCAAACTGTTCCAGTGCAGGCATGTTCATGTCATCTACAAAGATGACACACTTCTTTCCCATGGGGGGCCCGAACACACCCTTCCTTCTCTTATCTAACCTGGACATGATGATATTCTGGAAGATGCAATAAACACAGAGTCACCACATTTATTTAAAACGAAACTTGTGTCCTGTCTTGATTATGACAGTCTGATAATGTTTTTGTATCAATCCAAAAACTCCTAAATGCTGACCTGAGTTTGGTTGGAGCTTGTGCGAGCTGAAAAATTGATAAAGAAGGGTACATAGAGGTCTTTGTCCAGATTGTTCATCAGCTTCTCCTTCACATACACTGACTTCCCAGTGCCAGTCGGACCAACAAACAGGACAGGCCTAAGCAGAGAAACGATTTAGTAAAAAAAACTATTTTGTCAGATGTTATGTTAATAATCCACCACTGTGACCACCTCGAATACTCACACTCCGTATCTGATGCAGAGGTCCATGAGGTAGGTGTAGCGAACTGTGTCGATCGTGGGAACAATGATCTCTTGCACTTTGGTGTTTTTGTCCCCCAGGTTGACATTCTTGATGGCATCATTCCAGTGAACCCAGCGGCCTTTTCCTTTGAACTATTCAAGAGATCACAGTGTGATTTACTGATTCAAACAAAGGTGAAAAAATCCTCTGAGTGTCATTAGACCGTACCTCATAGAAGTAGTCGTACGCCAGCCCTTTCTCATCCATTGGACACTCCCATTTCCCCACAGTGGGCGGGATAGGGTGTTCATCTGTCTTTCCAGACAGAATCACCCCGATGAACTCACTAAACTTCTCTCTGCTGCCTGAATCACAGCTGCCACCAGTAGACCACACCAGGGAGAAGGCAAAAGCCGCCTGAAATCATTAAAGAAGAAGAGGGGAGGTGCAAAACAATCATATTATTTCACTGAAAGGTTTGTAAAGAGCAGTTCCAAAGCATGAATTTTGAATAAACAAGGTTGTTATATAATTAAAAATGACAAATGATTAGTCCTTTTACCATGATCCAGGTGCGAATATTTTTATCATCGGGACTCGTTTTTACAGGTTCAGTGAGCAGCATCTCGAACAGTCGACACAAGGACACCACGGTGTTACTGTTGCTAGTGGGAACAACTTCCTGCGAACAAAACCATAATCCAGCATGAAAACACTTCTGTATTTTATGAATAAATAAACATACATGTGTTGATGTTTAACAGATATTTGTTGTGGATGTTATAATTTGTTCGTGGGCCCGGGGTCTCTTACTCTGCAGTTTTTACGTAGCATCCTGAGGGCAGGCGGAATGAGCCAGTGGAAGAGCTCCAGCAGCAGGGAGCGGTTGTCGGGGCTCTGCAGAGTGTCGGGCAGATTGTTCATCCAGGAAATCACTAAGGGCTCCCAGCCCAACTGAGACGGCTCCATGTAGATCATACCACATCGACTGACTGTGGCAGGCTGCAGTGGGAGAAACCAACCAAACGAAACCAAAAGAAGGCCTTTTTTATAACATCCAATTAGACCGTTACATCGTTAACTCCAGAATATTGAATCCAACTCACTGAGGCCTGGGATAGATCCATTGCTTCAAAAATCAGACTCATCTGATTGGACATTTGGATGATCTCACCACTCATCAGGCACAGCTGTGGAGGAAGAGAAAAACAAAAAAAAGGTGTGTGAAAAACAAATGAATACAACTTATCGAAAGTATTCGCTGTGCATTATGTACCTTTTTGTTGTCATCCAGCACAGTGTTCATGCTCTCGATCCACAGCGTATCTATGGGACCATCAAACACCACCCATTTGCGGTCCGGAGTCTCGGCCGATGCAAACTCCCGAAATGTGTTGGCCACAATCCCATCTGTCCACTAATGATGAGGAAAAGGAAAAAGGAACAAGAGTAAGATAAAGAGAGGGCCACCTGTTACGTCCCAGATCTACATCAATACAGTAAATACACAGATCTGGTATGTATTTGTGATGCAGAATGAATACAAGAGTTTACAAGGTTTACCTCATGGGAAACAAGGTCAAACTGTCCAAACAGCTGTCCCATGGTGATGGACTTTGGGTTCAATGTCCTGTAGATGATCCTCTCCTCCTCACCGTACCCTCTCTCATTCATGAGAGTCAGCGTGTCAGCGAGAACGTGGAGCACTTTGGTCTTTCCAGCAAAAGGCTCCCCCACCAGCATGAACCTGATACATAAAAAACAACCTATATTTTCATGCATTATCAGATATTCCTTCGGGCTTGATAACTGTATGACTGGAAACATGCTAAACAGGATATCATAATATGATAACAGAGAAATTGAATTACAACATACCCATGCCTGACTATCATCATCTCATACGTCTGGATAATCTTCTCTAAGAAGACCTGTGTTGGCTGTACATTGTGATTTGTACAGCACTCTTTAGCAGCCTCCAGAAACAGCTGCCAAAGAAACATTGATTTCCATTTACATGACAATATTAATAAAAGCTCAGGTATTGTTAGATTTAGGACAAAAGAATAAGAAGCAAATTCAATATATCTGACCTGATAGTCAGCCTCAGGGAGGGAGATGCCTGGGAACAAATCGCTGGTGATTCCATTGAACAGCGGAATATCATGGGAGAGAAACTTGGGCTCATTAACATCCTTTATGGACCTCAGGAGCTGGAAATTATAACATGTGGAGAAAAGTAAGAGGGTCAAGTACTGCAAACCAATTAACATACTAGAGAAGTTTATAATTAGGCCATACAGTATAGACTATTCTTAGTAATTATTTCCACCAGGAGAATGACAAGATTTTTGACAAGATCGTATAACATGTCTTATGACTTTGAGCCAAGTGCCTACATACATTGTCGGGGGGGGGGGGGGTTAGCCAATTTAGGGTTGTATTCATTCAATCACATAACACAGAAGTGGTCGTTGCAGACACACCTGGCGGATATCTGCACTCTACTGAGAGCACCTTTCTTGTTTAGCGAATATATTAATGTTAGCACGATTACCAGTATGTCCTCATTCTCATCAGGAAACTTGAGCTTGAGGTTTCCTGCAGCCACCAGTACAGCTTTGACGGCCCTCATGCCGTAATCATAATGGAACTGGGAGGAGAGCTGCTCGGAGCAGAGCCTGTAGGTCATCACGATCTTTACTGACAGTGGTTTGGCATTGAGGAAGCCGTATGAATACAGAGAGATCTCTGCAATCAGCGCGTAGTTGGGGACCATCATGGCCACTGTTCGGAACAACACCTGCACAGAGAAATGAAAGAAAAACTAGGTAACTGCCAATGTTGGACAGTCAAACACTTCTATTATGTTACATTCAACTTAAGGGGTGTAAAAGCACCATTGATTCAATAAAGTGTATAATTTGCTGAAAAGCTGGGATCAAATAAAGTATATTATAATCAATAATGCAGAATAAAAGTAGACAATATTTTTGGAACCGACATTGCCAACCTACAATGCCTGATAAAATATCTGTGTACTGATTACGGACCTTGAGGTTGTCTGGGAGTTCTGAGCGTCCCGCATAGCCGGGGTTCATTGTAATGGACACAAAGCAGTTGGGATTGAGTTTGAGCATTGTCCCTTCAAAGTCAAAGTACTCCAACTTCAGCTCGACGGCCCTCTGGATGCAGAGGACCTGCTGGGCCACTACGGACAGCACCTCCAGCTCAATGCGGTTGAACTCATCAAAGCACGCCCACGCACCCGATGAGGCCAGACCTTTAAAGAACTAGGAGAAAACGCACCAAAAGATTGGTTAGAGAATTATGTTTTTGTATTAAATAGAATTTAAAAACATTCTTGCTGGTGTTACTTTGCCCATGGCGAGGTAATCCAGTCCGTCAGAACAGTTGAAGACCACACACTGCACAGCTAGAGCTTTGGCTAGATCCTTGGTGGTTTCTGTCTTTCCTGTACCAGCCGGACCCTCAGGCGCACCACCCAGATTCAGGTAGAAAGCCCCGATCTAAAACAGAGTTTTACATACCTGATCACTCAGCGTTATTCTTATAAAAGATCATTCATGTTTAGGAAGGCTATCTGTCAGATATTTTACCAGGGTTCTGTAGCATCTGTCAGTCAGTGGAGTGATGACCAGACGCGGTGAGTTCCCCAGGTACTCGTAGGCGTACTTAACATCACAGTTGATGATGCGAACGCGAACATTTTCATTGCTCCAGTAGTAACGAAGCTGAGCCAGCCACTGGAAGTCTGTGTCATTTGATACACCTGTTAAACAATGGAAACAGTTACTTTTTTGTTTTTTCAAGTACGTGCTATTTCTAAACTAAGGCAAAGCTCTGTTGCAGTCGACCCCTGCATCGGGTGCCATGAGGTACCTTTCTCAATGAGCTCAGAGACCACATCCCTGGCATGGACGTCGATGGTGACCAGCGCTCCCAGTGTGGTGCGTGTTTGTTTGGGCAGTTTCCCTCTCACCAGCTCCACGATGTCATTCAGCTGATTCTTGAGTTGGTCATAGTAGTTATTTAAACCCTACAGAGAACAATAGCCCAATTACTTTTTTGATTTTTCCCCCAAAGTGATTCTGTTTTGGTGTCATGCTCATAAAAAGAGGAATTTAAGTCAGTTGGTCACGAGTGAGACACATCATTGCTTTGTACCTCTATGTTATATTAAAAAAAAATGTGTGCAGCTCTATTAACAGACTGAATTTAAGTTTGTTTTTTTGGTAAATTATGTTTTTACTTCACAACTTAATTTCCTCATATTCATAAAAACATTATTGCCATTAATTAATCTTTAATTCTTAGTATTTGAAAAGCCAACAAAATCAGAGAAAAAGGTGTAAAGCCTTACATCAGCTCCTGCTCTGATGGCTTCATGAACCTCCGAGGTCCAGAAAATCTGGGAGGTGCAGAGCACCACCTGACCAGGCCAATCCCTGACCCACTGGCTCCGTGCACTCTCAGCGTAGGCCTGTCGGTACAACCACACTCACAAAGTCATTGATTTATGTTCACACGTCATATACACAACATGATGGTATAAGAGTAAACAAATCATTACTGTGTATTATTTAAGGTATGGGAACAGTGATCTCACCAGCCTGGACCGAGCTACTACATCTCTGACACTGTTAACCATCCCGTCCTCCACCTGCAGCAGCCACTTCTCCACAGCTCCTTTGGCGTCAGACGTTGAGATGTGCTGGATTAGCTGAACGCGCTCACCCTCGCTACTATACATGGCCTGGGGGAGAACAGTATGCTATTCAATAAAGGGGTCCATCAACCATGGTGTCATGGTAACAATAACAGAATGTGTGACTGCCTTGCCTGGATATCCAGATTGGGTAGGAAGTCCAGTTTGGAAATGCCCTCAAAGCACTTCTTCAGATGGGGCTGCACTCGCAGCGGGTCCTTGGTCTCAGACAGAATCTCCAGCATTTCATCGTTGGACAAGAAGAAGAACCTGGCGGCGGCATTGGTAGTCAGTATCAAAATTATTAACAGTGAATTGGACAAAAGAAACACTGCAATATGTTTTCGTCTACCGTGGAAAGAAGAGACGCTTCTTCTCCAAATAGGCGTTCAGTCCTTTCATGATGATGTCCAGGAGCTTGTTAGAATCTTGCAGTTTCTCAAGCAAACCAGTTAGCGAGGTTGCTGCTAGAATCTGCAATCACAAATCATTACCACAAACTTATTTCAGAATAATGTGTCCACCATAAACCTTTTTTTTCTCCGAAGATTACCTTAGGGTCCTTAACGCAGTGCCTCATGACCTCTTTCCAGTTTTTGTCAACAGTTTGGAAAAGTCGTCCCTCTTCTGGAATCTGCTGCATGATGTCCTGAGAGGAGAAGATGGGCTCCAGATAAAGCCACTGGGACTGAACCTTCAGCCATTCATCTATGGTTTCCTGGATACGAAGCAGACGCTCCTCCCATATCTGAGGTCACAGAACAAACAGATAAATCTCTGCAGGACCGGTAAAGAAAATCCCAAACTGCAAACTGAGATTTAAATCATTATCATTGGTCGGATGAACTCACTTTGATCTCATTTTCAAAAGGTTTGATGAACGGTGAGCCCCTCATAGTCTGAGTCTTCACAATCTGGTCATCGAGCATTGTCTGAATCTCGTCCAAGGCGGTCAGGATGGACACTCCGGTCTCCCTGTAAGGTTGATGGTTGAAAGAAATACCATCCCAGATATGCACCATGGTTTGCATAGCCTTCTCCAGGGAAAACTCCTACAGAGACACATAACAGGGGTACACAGCGTTCAGCTCATTGATTTATCAAGCGCTGTAGAAGCAAACATACATTTTGAAGTTCTTACTTTACTAGCAGCGGCGCTGATGGACTCAAACTCTTCCAGGTAAGGAGCCATGTTTTGTTTGAGCACTTTTCGTAGTGTCGTACCAGAGTCAGGAGTGAGGTCATACCCCACTATGTCTGACATCTGACCCCAGTGGCGATCTCTGATGCCTGGATTGCACAAGATGGACACTACAGGGATGTGTTCCTGTTGACACAAACACATTCAACATGCTGGTTTAGCATCAACGAGCGAGACTTCACCTACTGTGAAACCTTTAATGAGCCCTTTTGAGATGACAGTTACATACAATACCTTGAACTCTTTGATCTGCTCCATTACAGTGGAGCACAAGAGTACTGAGGGGCTTTCCTGCTTCTTCGGATCATCCTCACTAGGTCGTTGCTTTTTCTTCCCGGCAATCTTCTCCATCTCTTGCTCGGCCTTATTCTGCTTCTGCTGGAATAACTTGAGCATCTTGAAGATCTCCCTAAAGAACTCGTCCACTTTTACTTCCATGCTCTCGCCATTCAGGTCCAGGAAGGAACCGTCCATCCATCTATTGACACAGAAGATTTAAAAAAAAGGTTATCAAGGGAAATGTTTTGATTGAGACACAACAGAGCATCAAGCTGAAGTCAGACCTGTTTTGTGTTCGCTGCCAGTTCAGCACAAGTCCGAACAGCTTCTGATACGGTCCGATACAGTCTTTGATGAACTCAACTTCTGGGTAACTTGTCGGGTCCCATTTGTAAAAGGCCTCTTCTTTGTTGATGAAGACGATCTCATCCTCAGCCTCTTGGAGAAGTTTCTGAACTGTTCTGACGTCTGTTACATACTGCCCAAAAAGTGATGACAAGGATATTATTTTCCATTTTAGGATTTCCATTTCAGGTTTAACCATGCTTTCGTACAATTCTGATCACTGCTTACCTAGTACTGAAACGTTTCAGGTTTTATTTAATGGAATTGTGTGACATTTTATATAAGACAAAGAGAGTTAAAAGAGAAAATCAATACCACTGAGATCTGTCTGTATAATATGAAGCTGGAGCCAGCTGGCGGGTAGTTTACAGTAGCTTAACATAAACACAGGAACAATGGGAGTCAGCTAGCCTGGCTCAGACTGGAGGTCACAAAATCCACATATTAGCACCTCTAAGGCTCACTAACTTACATGTTGTTTGTTTAAAACATACAAAAACTGTATAGTTAAATCAACAATTTGTGATTTGCGGGTAATGAGACTATTCGTTGGCCAGGCGCAGAGACGTCCTGGAGTTTTGGACATGCTGGTAGGCAAATTTTCTCAGCAGGCTAGCTGTTTCCCCCTGTTACAGTCTTTATGCTAAGTTAAGCTGGATAGCTTTATATTGTATGGAGAAATATGAGAGTGGTATTGATCTTCTTATTTTACTCTCAGCAAGAAAGTCAATGCCTGAATTATCCAAAACTATTTCTTCAAGGTTATCTGAAAGTGCTGATGACTCTGTACCTGCTGCATCATATCCATCTCAGAACAATGTGGGAACTCCTCTATCCTGCGTCCCAACTTTTCCAGCTGTACCATCAATCTTTCTCTTATAGCGAGCAGCTCCTGCTCCCCTTTGTGCTTGGCCTTCTGCATCACCTAGAAAATGACATTTGCCATCTACAATCAGGTCATCCTTAAAAAACAAGCATGATATACTGTCGTCGGCAGACACAAGGGCATTACCTCATCACTGAGTTCAAAGACATGAAGGATTTCTTTCGGCCAGAGAAAGACTGTCGTATTAAGCTCCAGATCCTCTGGCTCGATGATGTGGACATCCAAGAGGTAGATCAGTCTACAGAAGGCTTCCTGTTACAATGCAATGTGGTCAAATACTGTTAGAATTCATATAAGACAACTGAAATCAAAATGTTTTAGTGTGAGATTCAAGTTATTCACCTTTATTTTTTCGTTAAGTTCTGCGATTCCCTTTGTCTTTGTGAAATTAATGCGATGGATGATTTGAGTCATGTCTTCTGTACTTTCTGGTACTTTCAGAACGCTCTCTCTGATGGTTTCAAATTCAGAGCAGATCCTTTGAACAAACAAACAAAAGGATTGTGAGAAAAAAAACAGAATTTTAAACACAGACAGTTGTGTTAAAGGTGCAGTGTGGAGGATTTGGGGACATCTAGCGGTGAGGTTTCAGATTACAACCGACTGAAATTTGTGCCAGTTGTTTCAGAGAACTACGGTGGCCGACGCAAAAACATGAAAAGGAGAATGCCCCCTATCTAGAGCCAGTGTTTGGTTTGTCCATTCTAGGATGCTGTAGACACTGTAGGAAAATGCCAGCAAATTCCATATGTAGAAATAAACTGCTCATTCTAAGGTAACGAAAACCTAACAATTCTTATTTTCAGGTTATCAGGCATAGTTATTTTCCATTTCAGCCAATAAATATCCCTTAATGCTGCACACACAATGTAACAAGAAGTGACTCACTGTAGATTTTGTTCCCGGTGGCTTGTGATCACTTTCTTCAGAAGTATTTCAGCATAGTTCTTTGCTTTGTTGGCGAGCCCCTGTTTCAGCTCTTCACAGTCCAGATGGACCATCGAGAAGTGGGCTTTTGCTGGAAGGCTGATAATCTCCTTCGACAGAATGCGAAACTCCTCCACTTGCTGTAAAAAGCAGTGAGATTACACATTGACAGTCACCAGCTGAACTCATAACAAGGCAGGAATAGGTCTATAATGTATGCAGCATTAATTCAACTTCATGATTTGGTACCTTAGTGTACTCATCAAAAGAGTGCTCCTCTTCCATGAACCTCTCCACTCTAGCCTGTGCAGCTCCATTGACGAGCCAGTCATAGTTGTCAACTGCAAAATAAAGCAAAATAAAAAAAGTCAGCATAAACTCAATGGCGTGATGATAGGGAATTATAGGATTATACAACATTACCATAGTTCTGGAAATGTTTTTCAGGTTCTTCCAGATTCTTGCACACAGCGGTCTTCACGGTGACCCGAGCCCAAGCAAGGACGTGATCAGCCACCTTGGCGTCCACAAACGAAGACACGCCTTGTGCCAGCCAGGTCTGGATCGTTTGTACTTTCTGTGTGTCAATGTCATAGATATCAATTCTAGCTCAAAAAAACTTTTTTTCACATACATAATGTGTCATAAAGTGGTCATTTTGGTTTAAATGGCTTTCATACATAACCTCACCTGCAGTGTGTTCTTGATGGCATTGAGAATCTCAAAAACAGAAGCTTCCAGATCTTGTAACGTGGGATAAATTTCCATTTTTTCATCATCAAATGTCAGGGCCATACGAAAGAGGGGCAAACGGTGGCGATTGCTTGGATCAAACAGATTGACAAACTCCTCTACACTGGTCTGAAGCAAGGATTTCAACTGGGAAATGAAAAAAATCAAAATTTGCAATCAAGGAACATACATACGAATAATGCTACAGTAGCTATACATTTCATTAAAAAACATGCCATATAAATAAAAACAAAAACAAGTAATCTGTGATGGATAGATTTTGACATGCTGCTTGTACAAAATACTAACAGAGGAGATCAAATCTCTGTACAGCAAGCTATTAATGTACATATAATGATGAGATTATAGCTTACAATATTGCTGGACCAATTAAAGTTGCTATATATGCAGCTGAAAACACAAACCTTGACAAGTTTCAATTGTTGACGTGTCTCTTAGTGTTTTATCTATTTCTTTTTTTTAATGTGTAAAAAAGGCTTAACAGAACAGATGCAGACAAGTACATCAACATATTAACAACTAAAAGAGATTATAAAAAGTAAGACAAAGACAGACAACAAAAACAAATGGCAATCAGTTGTATCTCACCTGATTAGAGATGAGAGTGGACGCACAGTCAAAGAAGGCCTCCAGTTTCTCCTCTTTAATTCCCTTCAGTGTTTCTTTACTCGTTAATAAGTGGATAACTTTTGGAAACCAGGTATTCATGATACGATCTTCTGTCCTCTTACACTCCACAGCCATTTTGTTCTGTAGGCTTTTACAGTCCACGGGTCCTGAAGCACTGGAGCTAATATTTAATTAAAAAAGGAACTTGAGCAAATCTTCTTGTGAAAAAATAGCAGTTGTTTGCTCATTTTAGCAGTGCCATGATGCATTCATGGTGTCTTTCCTTACCTGCATCCCGAGAGATCAACCAGGACCAGCGGGGAAAACGTCATGTAGCCAATATCCAAGACGGTTTGCATGACCGGATGAAGAATGTGCAAATTTGTTTTCATCATCTTGCGGCTTCTGATAAAGCTATCATGCCATGGCTGGAAATCAAGAATTCTGCAAAAGATTGGACATGTAACTTAAAAAAGGGCATTAAACTACTAATTGATCATTGTGGATAAATCACTCACTCTAGTTGGGCAGCTGTCCGTTTGTCTGGGACAGTACCTTCTGTCTGTGGATCCTTTAGTACTGTGTCCACTGAAGGAAGTGAATATGGCATGATGAGACATGGTTCACCTGAAGTCTACATGTACTCTGGGAGCGTAGATATACACATAAATACCTGTGTGTTTGACAATCACATTGTGGAAGTTGTCCCTGACTTCGTTGCAGAGCTCCTGTAGCAGTTTATTTGTCTCGGGGCCCTCTTTAAGTTTGGGTGAAACTCGGGCAACGATGGAGTCCAACCATTGCTGCTGGATCGGAGCAAAAGGGCGGTTCTCCACACACCGCTTCAGGAAGGTGTAGTTCATCTGAAAATGGGACCCAAAATAAAATAGGAGAAGCCTGACATACATCGGGATTAAGTACAGTTTAGTCTATTCACAGCTCAAACTGAATAATAAAAAAACACATCTTACCCTACGCTTCCGCTCCTCGCTTAGCATCTGTAAAGGAAGTGTTGAAATATACCACGTTATATTGTGCAATTCTTGCATATACATTTAGATTTAAAATGGGTGCACAGGGAGAAAGCTGTCATACATACAGAAGGTGGAAACTCTGGTTCTGGTGTCTGGCTGCACACTGCTCCCCTCTCTTTGCTCTGTCTGTAAGCCTCCATTGCTCTAGACACCCTGTAATAATTCAATCAACACACTGTCACATTGCAGGGCGACTCAATGGCCTACTTATATATATATATATATATATATATATATATATATATATATATATATATATATATATATATATATAGTACCAGTCAAAAGTTTGGACACACCTTCTCATTCAACTACTTTGAAGAATCTAAAATATAAAACATATTCTGGTTTGTTGAGCATTTGTTTGTTTACCACATAATTCCATATGTGTTCCTTCATAGTTTGGATGTCTTCAATATTAATCTACAATGTAGAAAAAAATAAAAAATAAATAAAAAACCATTGAATGAGAAGGTGTGTCCAAACTTTTGACTGGTACTGTATATATATATATATATATATAAAACATATATAAAACATATATTATATATATGTATATAATATATATATATATAAAACATGTTTATATATATATATATATAAAACATATATAAAACATATCAAACATGTTTATAATATATATAAAACATATATAAAACATGTTTTTATATATATATATATAAAACATATATAAAACATGTTTATATATATATATAATATATATATATATATATAAAACATAAAACATGTTTATATATATATATATATAATATATATATAAAATATATTTATATAAATATATTTATAAACATATATAAAACATATATAAAACATGTTTATATATATATATAAAATATATATAAATATATATAAACATGTTTATATATAATTATATATATAAAATATATATAAAACATATATAAAATATGTTTTTATATATATATACCTACAGTAGCATATATTGCTCCTGTATATATATATATATATATATATATATATATATATATATATATATATATATATATATATATATATATATATATACATATATATATATATATATATATATATATATATATATATATATATATATATATATATATATATATATATATGTATATATATATATATATGTATATATATAAACTTGTACCTACAGTAGCATATGGAGTTGCTCCTGCTGCACCCTGCTCCTCCTGTTCCTCAGCAGCTTCTTGTGAGTCCTCATCTTCTCCTCCATCTCCTCCTTCGCTGCTGCGGCGGCCTGTCCGACCTCCTCCCGGTCCTGAGAGCCTTCTATCGGGGGCAGGACTGGAAACGTCGGCATGCGAGAGGTGGCCATGTCTGGCAACCCGAAAAGAACCAGAGATAATACAAAAACAAAGTGAATAATAAAACATGTGCTCAGTTAACCCTGTGAAAGTAAACATCCTGGTCTCCATAACAACTGTACACATTGTAGCCATGGGAGGCTCTGTGATGTTTAGTATTGTTGCCAACATGGGGTCACTGAGGTTCATGATAAAGGCAAATAATATAATATATAATAATAATAATAAAATAATAATAATGCTATATGTTCATATAGCAGTAAACAAAAGTAGTTTACTGCTAGATAAACAAATGTACAGCACCAGTCAAAAGTCTGGACACAATATAGAATAAAACAATATAAAACATTCTGGTTTGTTGAACATTTGTTTGTTTACCACATAATTCCATATGTGTTCCTTCATAGTTTGGATGTCTTACAATATTAATCTACAATGTAAAAAAACAAAATAAAAAAACAAAACATTGAATGAGAAGGTTTGTATACATATATATATATATATATATATACAGTTCCAGTCAAACTTTTGACTGGAATGTAAAATATAAAACATATTCTGGTTTGTTGAGCATTTGTTTGTTTACATAATTCCATATGTGTTCCTTCAGTTTGGATGTCTTCAATATTAATCTACAATGTAAAAAAAACAAAAATAAAATAAAAAACATTGAATGAGAAGGTTTATCCAAACTTTTGATACATATATACATATATATATATATATACAGTACCAGTCAAAAGTCTGGACACACCTTCTCATTCAACTACTTTGAAGAATCTAAAATATAAAACATATTCTGGTTTGTTGAGCATTTGTTTGTTTACCACATAATTCCATATGTGTTCCTTCATAGTTTGGATGTCTTCAATATTTATTTATTTTTACGTTTTATTATTATATTTGATTATTGTGATTGTTTTTACCCTGTACATATATAAAACATATATAAAACATGTTTATATATATATATATAAAACATATATAAACATGTTTTATATATGTTTTATATATATATATATATATATATATATATATATATATATATATATATATATATATATATATATATATATATATATATATATATATATAAAACATATATAAAACATGTTTATATATATATATATATATATTTATATACCATATAGTTTACCAGTCAAACTACTTTGAAGAATCTAAAATATAAAACATATTCTGGTTTGTTGAGCATTTGTTTGTTTACCACATAATTCCATATGTGTTCCTTCATAGTTTGGATGTCTTTAATATTAATCTACAATGTAGAAAAAAATTTAATAAAAAAAAACATTGAATGAGAAGGTGTGTCCAAACTTTTGACTGGAACTGTATGTATTATTATTATTATTATTATTATTATTATTATTATTATTATTATTATTATTATTATTATTATTATTATTATGTCTGTATATATAATATTTGTTTTAGTTATTGTGGATTTTATTTTTCTTATTTACTTATTTAAAATACTTGTTTGTTTTGCTCTGGTTTATGCTCTTAGATGCTTGTTTAAGAAAGGAGATGCACTTATGACTTCTGGTGACTAGTAGTTCTCTTGAATACCTATGTTGAATACACTTATTGTAAGTCGCTTTGGATAAAAGCGTCTGCTAAATGACTGTAATGTAATGTAATGTAATGTATCATAAAACTAGGGGCCAAACTTTTATGGTTATGGGTGGTTTGCATTCCTCAGCAGCCATACTTGGTGCTATTGCTATATATATATATATATATATATATATATATATATAACAATGTGAAATACACTACTGAGGTTCTCTGTCATCCTTTGAGGAGGGGTTCTGGTGTCAGTGGAGTCCTTCTGCTACCTCAGGTAATGTACAGTTTGATCTGTTGCATCATTATACCAGGAGAGGTCGCTTTCGTTCTAGTTTGTTAAACTGAATTATTTTCCATTCGATTTCAAAATACCAATATCCATTTTCTCTAAGAAAAAAACCCAATTAGTAATGTTAACATAAATCCATATTGAAGGATTTGAAAACCATAATAAGCAATGTGTATAAACACAGTTCTCAAAGACTGCAATACCATTGCATGCGTGAGAGAGAAATGTATGTATATAGAGATAGAACTTGCACTTTCAATGATTAATAGATTTGTTTTGCTTACAGCATCTATTTGTTACAAGGCCATAAATATAAAATACAAATGAAAATCCGTTTTACATTTAAACTGAATAATTTAGATTTAGGGCTTATTATTATTTATTATTTTTATCATCAAACTAGGGGCCAAACTTTTATGGTTATGGGTGGTTTGCATTCCTCAGCAGCCATATTTAGTGTAATCTGTTTTTATATATATCAATGTGAAATACACTACTGAGGTTCTCTGTCATCCTTTGAGGAGGGGTTCTAGTGTCGGTGGAGTCCTTCTGCTACCTCAGGTAATGTACAGTTTGATCTGTTGCATCATTATACCAGGAGAGGTCGCTTTCGTTCTAGTTGTCACAGTTTTTCTCTGTCTCCATTATGAATTCCTCTTGTTTCCTATAGCTATCAACGCCTCTCTCTCTCTCTCTGTTGCCCTCTTTCTTTTTTCTTTTCCCCTTTCTATCCAAACTCTGTTCTGATACACAGTTGACCCTTTAAAAGGATCCCCCTGAGCCCGAGCACATCATCCACCACACACACAGATTGCTAGTTGTGCTGTAGTTCTAGTTTTTAAACTGAATTATTTTCCATTCGATTTCAAAATACCAATATTCATTTTCTCAAAGAAAAAAAACCCAATTGGTAAGGTTAACATAAATCCAGATGTAAGGATTTAAAAACACATTTTATGGCCATAATCAGGTTGCACAACCAGCTTATCTCCCAGTAGACCACACGACACTAATACACTGTGCAATACAATAGTTATAATAGATCTGTCTGTATATATAATATTTCTTTTCTTTACTGTTCTTTACTGTTTTTTACTGTTTTTTTATTGCTCATTTGCTTATTTATAATACTTATTTTGATCTTGTTTTATAGCAGTAAACACAAATATTTTACTGCTAGATAAACAAATGTATTATTATTATTATTATTATTATTATTATTATTATTCTGTCTGTATATATAATATCTTTTTTGTTATTGTGGATTATATTTTTCTTATTTACTTATTTAAAATACTTGTTTGTTTTTTTACTATGTCTCTTGTTTGCACTATCCTCTATGCTGCTGTAATCCTGTACATTTCCCCGCTGCAGAACTAATAAAGGATTATCTTATTTTATCTTATTGATGATGTCTTTATTATAGACTAATCTGTATGACATACAGTACATCCTCTGTCCTTCCCTCACATCGGCATTGGAAAAACTCCCCTAAAAACCTGGAAGAAAAAAGGAAGAAACCTCTGGGAGAACGACAGAGGAGGGATCCTTCTCCCAGGATGGACAGAATGCAATAGATGTCATGTACAGAATAAACAGCATAACAGAGATACAACACATTCAATGTATAGACATCCAAACTATGAAGGAACACATATGGAATTATGTGGTAAACAAACAAATGCTCAACAAACCAGAATATGTTTTATATTTTACATTCTTCAAAGTAGTTGAATGAGAAGTGTCCAAACTTTTGACTGGTACTGTATATGTGTGTCAAGAGCTGATGGTTATTCACAGTCCAACAGGGAAGTGTAAAATAGGGATATATTTAATTATGGAGAATTGTTTTACAAACTAAGCTGCATGAAATGAAAGTGAAAGAATGGAGACCCTGCAACCACAGAATTATCAAAGGATTATGAGAAAGTGTGTCCAAACTTTTGACTGGTACTGTATATATATATATATATATATATATAAAATAAATTAAAATTAAAATAAATTAAAATAAAAGTAAAAAAAAATTAAAATTAAAATAAAGAAAAACCATTGAATGAGAAGGTGTGTCCAAACTTTTTTGACTGATACTGTATATATATATATATATATATATATATATATATATATATATATATATATATATAAAATAAAATAAAAAAAAATTGAAAAATTAAAATTAAAATTAAAATTAAAAATAAAAATTGAAAAATGTCCAAAATTAAAATTAAAATTAAAATTAATGTAAAAATTAAAATTAAAATAAAGAAAAACCATTGAATGAGAAGGTATGTCCAAACTTTTGACTGGTGCTGTACCAATATCCATTTTCTCTAAACAAATAAATAAATAAAAAAGCCCAATTAGTAAGGTTAACATAAATCCATATTAAAGGATTTAAAAACACATTTTATGGCCACAATAAGCAATGTGTATAAACACAGTTCTCAAAGGCTGCAGTACCGCTGCCTTACTGAAGGGTGCAGCAGCGCGCAGTTTCCGGGCAGCATACCGGAAATGGACCAGCGGAAGAAGAAGAAGAAGAAGAAGCACCAGACTCTCCTTCGCTAGCTAGCTAGCTGCTGCTGGGAAGTAGCGTCAAAAAAACCAGGTATTGTGACTTTTACACTCATAAAACTTGTCTTAAAATGTTTATACATATTAATAAAAGACAATAGCACTCTTTATGGATGTTTGTGTCCGAAATAAGAGCAAATAAAACAGGAATGTTGTGTTTGTTTTGATTCGTGTTGATGAAAGTCAGGCTTCAATGTTGTGTTTTCACTGAAGGCCTGAGCTGTTTGTGACTACGTACCCTGAGTGATTTAACCTGCTTTCTTTACTGCTTTTAAGGACATTATCATCATGAGTTATGCAGAGAAGTCGGAGGACATAACGAGGGAGGAGTGGATGGATAAACTCAACAATGTCCACATACAGAGAGCTGACATGAACAGGCTCATTATGAACTACCTGGTCACAGGTGGAGTACAGATCTGTTCATTGCTCAAAGGTCTGCATGTGGAGGTGTGTATGGTTTCATAACTGTTTTGTGTTTGTGTCAACAGAGGGCTTCAAGGAGGCAGCGGAGAAGTTCAGGATGGAGTCTGGAATAGAGCCCAGTGTGGACTTGGACTCCTTAGATGAAAGGATTAAAATCAGAGAGATGATCCTGAAGGGGCAGATCCAGGACGCCATTGCACTTATCAACAGTCTGCACCCAGAGCTGCTGGATACGAACCGTTACCTCTACTTCCACCTACAGGTAACATTACATTACATCACATTACATCACATTACATTGTCATTTAGCAGACGCTTTTATCCAAAGCCACTTACAATAAGTGTATTCAACATAGGTATTCAAGAGCACTACTAGTCACCAGAAGTCATAAGTGCATCTCCTTTCTTAAACAAGCATCTAAGAGCATAAACCAGAGCAAAAGTACAGAAACAAACTAATACGAATACAATAAGTGCAACAAACTAATACAAATACAATAAGTGCAACAGACTAATATGAATACAATAAGTGCAACAAACTAATATGAATACAATAAGTGCAACAAACTAATACGAATACAGTAAGTGCTACGAGGAAGGCTCAGGGTAGTACTTCTTGAAGAGGTGAGTTTTCAGCCTGCGCCTAAAGATGGGCAGCGACTCTGCTGTCCTGAGGTCAGTGGGGAGTTCATTCCACCACTGAGGGGCCAGGACAAAAAAAAGCTGTGACCGGGTGGATCGGCAGCAGGGACCTCTGAGTGACAGGGCAATGAATCGCCCCGAGGCAGCAGAGCGAAGTGGTCGGGCGGGGGTGTAGGGCTTGACCATGGCCTGGAGATAGGCCACACAACCTCTTATTTAGATAGATATCTAGGTTTTGCACTTCTAGCAGTATCATTTCTACAGCCTGTCTTGTACTTCTGTTATTTTAACTCCCCTGTCGCTCCCTTCGGCCTATTGCAACTGTAGCAGCAGCATCTGATCGAGCTGATCCGTTTGAGGGAGACCGAAGCCGCCCTTGAATTTGCCCAGTCACAGTTAGCAGAGCAGGGGGAGGAGAGCCGAGAGTGTCTGACGGAGATGGAGAGGACTCTGGCCCTGCTGGCTTTCGACAACCCCGAGGATTCGCCTTTTGGAGATTTGCTCAACATGATGCAGAGACAAAAGGTACGCTTGGAGCTTTTAGTGAAGCTCAAAACTGTCTTGTCTTGCACTTGTCTCTGAATTATTATTTTTATTTATGGAATCAGTTTAAACTTCTACCTGTAATTCATGATTATCCCACACTACGCTAAAAAGGTTCTGTTTTCTGTGGCATCCAAACACATGTTCAATGTTAGTGCTGCAGAATGCAGAAATTCTGCATTTTTCTTTCCCAATTTGCAAAATAACTATGTAAGAATTCTTTGTTCGGGTTGCTCGCTGCCTGTGATCCACTGAAAGCATACAAAGCTGTAACACGTCTGTGTCTTTGTCTCTCAGGTATGGAGCGAAGTGAATCAGTGCGTGCTAGACTATGAAAACAGAGAGTCAACACCCAAGCTGGCCAAGCTCCTGAAGCTACTGCTGTGGGCTCAAAATGAACTCGACCAAAAGAAAGTGAAGTATCCCAAAATGACAGACCTCAGCAAGGGAACCATCGAAGACCCAAAATAAGGACCCACAGTGAAAACATACCACATCATTACAAAAAAACGGACACATTTCCTTTATCTATTTATACCCCAACAACCTGACTCGTAGAGAGTACAACCTTTTCTTTTTTTGTAAGGGTTGCTTTTTGATACTTTAATAACTTAGAATGTGCAAACTGGATCGATGGCATTTTAAAATGACTTCACACACTAAAGTAACATGCAGACTATTATTTACTTGGTATTATAATTTACATATTTGTTTATGTAAGAATAGTATATTTCAGTTACACTAGTTTTTCTGTCTGTTGGCAGGGAAAATTGTTGGCATTGGAGGGTGTGAATAAAGCCTAAATTAGGCGGTCACTTTCTGTGCGCGACCAGTTTGGTGTTCAGGGAAAACAGTTGGCTCGGTGTGCACTTCCTCAAAGAAACATAAACTTTTACCTTACATAGAAACATACACATTTCAGCTCGTAGTTTTTAGCTAGTACTCTCTGTGACGGCGTTAGCCAAAACAAGATACTTGAGATCTTTCAAACTACTGTGACTTTGAAAGTTAGATTCTGCTTAAGACTCGTGCCGCATTAATATTGCTTGAGACATTATAAAAAAAGATGCAAACTTAGACTAGAACAAAGCGAAGGAAACGTTCAAGCTATACATCACGGTAGCAGTCAACATATGGGACAAGAGAAGATTCCTGAAATGCTGAAAAGCTTCGAGGCAGCCTCAGTTTCATCCCGCTGTAAAATATCACAGATGATATTAAAAGATGTGAATGAATAAATCTATGTCCACTGACATGGAGACCCCTTTACAGATGGATTATTTACATGTATGGAATGAGTAGCTCTTTTGCTAAATTTGATGTGCTTTTTTTTTTTTTTTTTTTTTTTGCTGGGATATTGTTTTGAAATAAAAGTGAAATTTTAAACTGCGCTAAAAGGACTTTAAAGCTTGAAGTGTCTTTAATTCTGGAAGCAGAGGTGAGAAGTGCATATTCTCAAGTGCTGCACAATTTTGAAGTTCAAAAGTTCATTAAATGTGTTACTTATGATGGAGTTTTTATCCTTGTGGGGGCAATTTTGCATTGTGAGTACTTTTACTTTTTGGAGTATTTTGAGGCTTAATAATTTTTATTTAGGTAATATTTTAACTGCAGGACTTTAACTAGTTTTTACTTTTATTTAAATATCTGAGTAGTTCTTCCGCTACTGTGTATTAAATATATATCTTATAATAGAGTATTTATCTTTGTGGTGCTACCATAACTTAAGCATACGAGTACTTCCTCCAGTTACAGTCGACCACTTTGAACTAGTAATTTTACTTTAACATCAAAAGGTACAAAGTATCTTTACTTGTATAAACTCATGATATAGTATTATAGGTAAAGCTACCCAGCAGTACATATATATATAATTAAAATAAGCTCCACTTTTCCAAGTACAATATCTACTTTTTTTGTGTGCAACTTTAACTAAAATATCTGAGTACTTCTACCATCTCTGTGTATTAAATATGTTACTTATAATAGAGTATTTATCCTTGTGGTGCTACCACAAACTGGCAACTCTGCATAGTGAGTACTTGATGTATTTTAATGCTTAATCATACTTTAACTTGGGTAAGATTTCAACTGCAGGACTTTAACTAGTTCTTACACTGTATTATTGCAACTTGTACAAACATCTTCTTCAGCAACTGTGTATATTAAATATAATACTTATAAAAGGAGTATTTATTATTGTGGTGCTACTTTAACTTAAGCATATGAGTACTTCCTCCAGTTACAGTCGACCACTGTGAACTAGTACTTTTACTTTAACCTCAAAAGGTACAAAGTATCTTTACTTGTATAAAACAACTAATAACTTATGATATGGTATTATAGGTAAAGTTACCCAGCAGTATATATATATATATATATATATATATATATATAATTCAAATAAGCTCCAAGTACAATATCTACTTTTTTTGGTGTACAACTTAACTAAAATATCTGAGTACTTCTACCATCTCTGCGTATTAAATATCTTACTTATAATAGAGTATTTATCCTTGTGGTGCTACCACAAACTGGCAACTCTGCATAGTGAGTACTTGATGTATTTTAATGCTTAATCATACTTTAACTTGGGTAAGATTGTACTTCTACCATCTCTGCGTATTAAATATCTTACCTATAATGAGTATTTATCCAATTCTGCATAGTGAGTACTTTGTATTTTGATGCTTATGAATACTTTAATTATATATATCTTAAGCAAGTATTTATCCAATTCTGCATAGTGAGTACTTGATGTATTTTCATGCTTATGAATACTTTAATGGGTGAATGATATTTTATTATTGTGTATATTAAATATAATACTTATAAAAGGAGTATTTATTATTGTGGTGCTACTTTAACTTAAGCATATGAGTACTTCCTCCAGTTACAGTCGACCACTGTGAACTAGTACTTTTACTTTAACCTCAAAAGGTACAAAGGATCTTTACTTGTATAAAACAACTAATAACTTATGATATAGTATTATAGGTAAAGCTACCCAGCATATATATATATATATATATATATATATATATATATATATATATATATATATATATATATATATATAATTCAAATAAGCTCCAAGTACAATATCTACTTTTTTTGTGTTTTTAAAATATGCAACTTTAACTAAAATATCTGAGTACTTCTACCATCTCTGCGTATTATCTCTACAAAGTATCTTTACTTGTATAAATCAAATAAGCTCCACTTTTTCAAGTACAATATTAAATATCTTACCTATAATGAAGTATTTATCCAACTCTGCATAGTGAGTACTTGATGTATTTTCATGCTTATGAATACTTTAACTGTGTATATTAAATATAATACTTATAAAAGGAGTATTTATTATTGTGGTGCTACTTTAACTTAAGCATATGAGTACTTCCTCCAGTTACAGTCGACCACTGTGAACTAGTACTTTTACTTTAACCTCAAAAGGTACAAAGTATCTTTACTTGTATAAATCAACTAATAACTTATGATATAGTATTATAGGTAAAGCTACCCAGCAGTATATATATATATATATATATATATATATATATATATATATATATATATATATATATATAATTCAAATAAGCTCCACTTTTCCAAGTACAATATCTACTTTTTTTTATGTGCAACTTTAACTAAAATATCTGAGTACTTCTACCATCTCTGCGTATTAAATATCTTACCTATAATGAAGTATTTATCCAACTCTGCATAGTGAGTACTTGATGTATTTTGATGCTTATGAATACTGTATTTTCATGCTTATGAATACTTTAACTTGGGTAAAATATTTTTACTGCAGGACTTTATTAGTTTTTATTATTGCAACTTGTAACATCTTCTTACTGTGTATATTAAATATAATACTTATAAAAGGAGTATTTATTATTGTGGTGCTACTTTAACTTAAGCATATGAGTACTTCCTCCAGTTACAGTCGGCCACTGTGAACTAGTACTTTTACTTTAACCTCAAAAGGTACAAAGTATCTTTACTTGTATAAATCAACTAATAACTTATGATATAGTATTATAGGTAAAGCTACCCAGCATATATATATATATATATATATATATATATATATATATATATATATATATATATAAGCTACTTTTCCAAGTAATTCAAATAATCTTGTATAAAACAATAATAACTTATATAAGTATCTACTTTTTTTTATGTGCAACTTTAACTAAAATATCTTCTACCATCTCTGCGTATTAAATATCTTACCTATAATGAAGTATGTATCCAATTCTGCATAGTGAGTACTTGATGTATTTTCATGCTTATGAATACTTTAACTGTGTATATTAAATATAATACTTATAAAAGGAGTATTCATTATTGTGGTGCTACTTTAACTTAAGCATGTGAGTACTCCCTCCACCCTCCCAGCCCCAGAGAGTGAGAGAGAGCAGCTGAAAGTTGTGCAGAATGCAGATGCTTACATAAGGACTCCAGCAGCCCGCTTTAAGCATCCTCCAGGCCCACTGTGTGCGTCTCCATCCGGGGAGGACCGGTCAGGTGAGGAGCAGCACATCCTGGTGCTCCAACCACACTGTTACATTTATCTGTATTTGCACCGTCATGTTTGGAGAGGGACCAGAGCCAGCCTCCTCCTCCTTGGATGACGCTGAATCTGCAGGAATAGACAGCTGAAACAGGGTAAGAGGAGACTGGAGGAAGCACATCATTAACCCCTACCGATCAAGAGGAGAACTGCGAGGCTGGAGAGAGGAACTGACACGTGGATTACTCCTCCTGGGGCATCAGGGGGAGAAACACACTCCCTCCTCCTCCTCCTCCTCCTCCTCCTCCTCCTGCAGTCCCGACGCTCCTTGGACCAGAGCCGTGCGTAAAAGCTTTGGATACATTTGTTCCAACACTTCCATGAGAAGGCTACATTGTATTTTTTTTTTTTTTTTTTTTTTTTTTTTTTTTAAACATTACTGACTCGATCACCCGGAAACAGATAGTAAGAGAAAGTAAAAAAACACACACACAGGGTAGTTAACTCACGTTGAATGGCAGTTATTCAAAAATATGGAAAGAAATGTAGTCCAGATTTGGTGTTTCACAAGGAGAACGGAGCGCCTGGATGTCACAAAGAGCACAACAACAACTGGTCAAGGTGACGTGGTTTCTACCTTTGCATTGACATGCGTTCAACAGTGCTGCTGCTTTTTTCCTGGTTCATGTCGACGTTGCATGTGTTCAGCCAGAGTCACTGGACAGGCTGAGTTAAAGGGCTTATTCATTCAGCTCCAAGCAGCTCTTTCTGCCAGAACTATGGGATGTGTTTGCATTAGTTTGATGGACTTTTTGTGTGGTTGATCTTCTCTACATGTGCTGGTTACAATGACACGTATCACTCATGGTGTGTTCATAGTTCAGTTAAGTTGTAGTTTCGGTGCCACAACTTTATAATAAAGTCTGGTAAAGGAGATTTCATTAAAGTGTTCTATAGTTTTGACACCATACTCTGACAGTAAATACTCCATTCACAGTATATATATATATATATATATATATATATATATATATATATATATATATATATATATATATATATATATAATTCAAATAAGCTTCACTTTTCCAAGTACAATATCTACTTTTTTTGTGTGCAACTTTAACTAAAATATCTGAGTACTTCTTGCATTAGTTTGATGGACTTTTTGTTGATCTTCTCTACATGTGCTGGTTACAATGACACGTATCACTCATGGTGTGTTCATAGTTCAGTTAAGATGTAGTTTCGGTGCCACAACTTTATAATAAAGTCTGGTAAAGGAGATTTCATTAAAGTGTTCTATAGTTTTGACACCATACTCTGACAGTAATGTTGTGAGAACATTGAAGTCAACCAAACTTAACTCTAATGAAGGTACACTTTGAGAAGTAAGGGTTCCAAACAGGTTCCTTTGACTTTTAACCAGAACCATTTTCTTCTGAGTAAACTTATTTGAAGAAAAGAGTTTTCAGGTTTTTTGGGGGGGAGTTTCAAAACGTTCTCTGTAGAACCCTCTGAGGGGGTTCTAGCAGAAACCCTTTGGGATATAAACATGTAGTCTGTACACTGGAGTTGGGTTCTAGATGAAACCCCTTGTAATATATAATACTTCTGGGTAGAACCGTACTGTCTGGATTCTGTATGAAACCCTTGGAACATAAAAGAGTTCTGTGTAGAAACCTTTGGGTGGGTTCTAGATGAAACCCTTGGAATGCCAAAGGGTTCTGTGTAGAGCCCTCTGGACATGTTTAAAAGAAACCCTTGGAATATAAAAGAGTTCTGGCTGAACCCACTGTTCTAGATGAAACCCCTTGGAATATCAAAGGGTCCTTGGTAGAACGCTTTGGGTGGGTTCTAGATGAAACCCTTGGAATACCAAAGGGGGTTTTGGGTTCTAGAAAACCCTTGGAATATTGGTTGGAACCCACTGGCTGTGTTCTAGATGAAACCCTTGGAATATAAAAGGGTTCACAGTAGAGCCCCTGGGTGGGTTCTTGTAGGCACCCTTTGAAGGTGGAAATGTTATGGATAGAACCTCAAGAGAGGGTTCTGGATGGAACCATTACCACATAGTAGGGTTCTCTGTAGAATCCTCTCTCAGATCATTCTACGTATAACCCTTTATGTTGTGTTCTAGGTAGAACCCTCTAAAAGAGTTCCAGGTGGAACTTTTACCAAATGTTCTACCTGTAACCAAAAAAGGTTCTTCTATAAGGATGAGCTGAATAACCGGTTATGACTTTAGCTTCATCTCTGTGAGTGTAGAACCCACTCTGGCTCATGTTTAATGTACTTCCCCATCGTGTGGTTTATGTCAAAGGTGTGTCCCCCATCATGGTTCCTCATTAAGTACGTTCTCCTCCTCCCCCCTACAGGCCGGTGGCGAGGGTATGGACGATGGTGCTGCTGCTCGGGACTTGCCTCCTCTACTGCGCCCGCGTGGCGATGCCCATCTGTGCCGTCAGCATGGCGGTGCAGTTCCACTGGACCAAGAGGGAGTCCGGCATGGTGCTGGGCAGCTTCTTCTGGGGCTACTGCTTCACCCAGGTGTTCGGCGGCTACGTCAGCGACCGGTGGGGGAAACAATATTCATGTTTGGGAGATAATGTTGGCCTGTTGACAGACTGACTGTCACTCTGGTATTTGACTGCAACCTGTTTTAGCTTCCTGCTCATGCAATATTATTATTTGCATGGCGGTGATGCAAACAGCTCATTAGTGTTTGCTCTGACTGGATAATAAAGTGTTTTAACGCTGGATGTTTTCCTTTGTGTTATCATGCTGTTAGCTCTGGAAGACTCACAGTTCCATAACATATAGATAAGAGTTCGCTTTAAAATGATTCACCAAAATGCATCTTATAAAACATCCACTTATTACAGTTTTCTCAAGTGTTACAAGACATCAAAGAGATTAAAGTTGTGCCATCTCTCCACCTTAAGCTGACAAAAGCATCTCTCTGAGCAGAGAGAAGTGAAAGCTAATACAGTCTGTGTCCGTCTATGCTCTGTGTTCCTCAGGGTTGGAGGTGAGAAGGTCCTCCTGCTCTCTGCAGCATGCTGGGGGTCGATGACGGCCTTCACCCCGATCCTGTCCCGCTTCTGCTCCCAGCCGATCATCTCCATGACGCTGGCCCACTTCCTCATGGGCTTGTTGCAAGGTGAGACGGACGGTGTGGAATGGCTTTTATGTGATGTATTCGCTTTAATGCTTTTTATTATTATTGCTTTTAGTAAATTATTTTATTTTATTTATTTTATTTATTTTATTTATTTTATTTATTTTATTTATTTTATTTATTTTTTTATTTATTTTTAATAAAAATTGATTGGTTTAACCATGCTTTTTATTATTTTTGCTTTTAGTAATTTATTTTATTTATTGCAATGGTTTATCAGGGTTTAACTCTTGCTTCGTTGGGCCTCACTGTTGGTTTTACTGCTTTTTCTGTCAAACACTTGGTAAACTTTAAAGGTGCTATATAAATAAAGTTATTATTATATTTAATGGGTCCACATTTATTTATTTTTTAATGTATAGAGTTTGCTGCCTGTGTTAGGAAACAAGTTAAAGGCAGAGAAGAAAAAAGAGGGGGAATGATGGAGGCACCTTGTCTGTACCTTCTCCCCGATGGCAGGGGGACAGACAGACTGTGACCTGGGGGGGTTGGGTCCTTGCTGGTGTTGCTAGCCTTCTTGTGTAGACGACTAGCATAAACCGCGTCCAGAGTCGGGAGCTTGGTTCCTACGATTTGTGATGTGGATTCCCAGGAATTTGATGTTACTTACACTCTCCACCTCTTCACCATGTATGTGGAGAGGGGGAGGTGTGGTCTTCCTGGTTCTCCTGAAATCCACAATGATCGTCTATTTAGACCTGAAAACCGGTTAGATCTGTATTTTATCAACAGAAGAAATAGATGACTAATTCATTTATTGAGTAACTATTTCATTTACTGTGTAACCATATGACATTTATAGACCTCTGTTGGTGACTAGTATGAGCTACAACATGTTTGGTCCGTGTCATCTTTACTTTTTCATTTGTTTATCTGGCATGAGAACATAATGAACGTCATACATTGGTTTGGTGATCAGGGTGTGTCTCTAACTTTATTTTGGCAGCAAGATCTTAAGTCAAAATGGTGCAGACGTTTTTCAGCTCCTGTCAAAAGTATTTGCTGTGTGATTCACACTGGACCTGTTTGTGTGTTGAGGTGGGGGAAAAAAATCCTACTTTTAATGCCTTTTGAATTTCTCTCTAAACATTAAACCAATAATTGTTTTGTGTCCTGATTTTTAGGAGTTCATTACCCATCTCTGGTCAGCCTGTGCTCTCAAAAGGTGGTGGAGAGTGAGAGAGGCTTCCTCATGAGCACCGTGGCAAGCGGCTCTTATCTTGGGTGAGTCATTGTTGGTTCTTCTTTAACAAAAAGAAATCACTGGTGCAAAGAGGACCGGCTCGTCTTGAACGCTCTGATCTGATCTGACTCACCGGGTTTCGGCTGCGGGTAGAAGCCTACCTCTGGCCACCATGTTCCAGCCTGCAATCTCCTCCCCTTCTACTATTTCATTTGCCAGGCCACCATCGTTGCAACTTTGAGGTTAGCACCGCCCAAGAAGAGTGTGATTGGTTTAAAAAAGAATACAAACAAGAAATAGTTTTTTTACCAGAGTGTTAATGTGTGGAGTCAGAACTTTCTTTAATGCTGACACAGGAGATAGGAGTGGAGATAGGTCTGGCTATGCAAGCCTGATTGTGAAAAGTGAAGCCAATGCGGAAGCGCCTTAAAGCTGCATTCTCTCTAATGTCCATCAGGGGGCGTCTCCTCTGGTTGTATAGAAGTCTATGAGAAAATGACTCTACTTCTCTCTTGATTTATTCCCTCAGTAAACATTGTAAACATGAGTTTATGGTCTCAATCTCTAGTTTCAAGTCTTCTTCAATACAGCATGATGTTCATTTAGTAAATGATGCTCCATTTAGAGTCAAACAGACCATAAAGCAGAGTATGCTTTAGGGCGGGGCTTACTGTGATTGACAGGTCTCTACCACTACAAGAACCGTTTACGGCGTCTCTACATCACTCCTCTGCATTCTAAATATGGTCACTTCCGTTCATTGGCTGCGAAAAAAACAAGATGGCGAAGTCACTGAACTCAAGGCTTCAAAACATCAGTCCAGAAAGCAATGGTTGATGTCTCCATGACTACGTCCACTTATATACAGTCTATGTTGATGTGATTGTAATGCTATGTATTTATTTAAAAAGTAAAAACAACAGACGCTATGGGGACTCAGAATCGGCCTTTTGAGATTAGGGCTGATTTAAAACAGTAAATTTGAGACATTTTTGTCCATTCAATGTTGTTTACTTTGATTGACAGGTCACGACGTTGTCCGTGTTTTCGTTTTACAGCTTTAACCCTTTCATCGTGTGTTTTCACTTCATGAAAGTTAATTGTAACATTATTGGTCGCTTAAAAATTGTCTCATTCAGCGTTTGGTTGTACTTAGCTCCTTCCTCTCGTGTCAACTCTTGGCTTCAAAATGTCCGTCCACAAACAAATTTGTGACATCACAGTGACTGTGTATATATATATAGCAGTCTATATGTTTATGCAGATTTATGGCAGACTCTCCTGAACATCCTGATACTTGTTTGCTTTCAAAGTTCAGCTCATCAAGTACTTTTACAATGTTGACCAGGGTGTGCTTGTTTGACTTGTCATTTTTCTTCTTTTCCAGCACTCTGGTGATGGGAGGGGCCGGCTCCCTCATGCAGGACCTCTACGGCTGGCAGAGCGTTTTCTACGTGGCTGGTCTCCTCTCGGTCATGTGGGCCTACTGCATATGGAAGTGTCTGCTCAAAGGAGAAGGCAAGAGGAGGCTGTGAATGAATCTTGTAGCTGCTTATTTGTGTTTTTGTCCCTGTTGTATGCTTAACGTGTTTGTGTTCATGTGCGTCCGCAGGGCCCATCATCACCCTGGAGGCACTGGGGAATGGGGGGGCCCAGTCCAAACTGACCAAGAGACATTGGTTAAGGCTCCTTAGGCAACCTCCAGTCTGGTGAGATGAAGATGAAGGGAGTGTGTGTGGGGGGGGGGGGGGGGATTGTTTGTGCAAGCTTTTGTTTGTATGTGTGTAGAAATTTAGAAGTATAATTTAAGAGGAAGAATGTACCTCTGCTGTCCGTTAATATCTTTCATATTCACGTTTCATGTAGTTTTTATTTTTTTATGCTTGCAACCAAATGCTACTTGCCTTTGACGGAAGACACTACAGGTGAATTATGGAAAATAAAAATAAAATAGATATCATCATGAAACTCCCCCAGATGAATACCTACATTGAGACTATTATTATGTTTGAATATGCAAATGAGGGAGTATCTTTTTAAATATGTGCTAATTTGCATATACGTCCAGAGGAGAAATGTGAACATTAAATAAAGCTTTGTTTTGTTGACATATTAGAGTCAAAAGTTTTTACAGAGGACATTTTGGATATCTCTTTGTATCACTGTCAACATCTGTTTTTTATTCCATGTTTTTAGTTATAAAAATGTGTTTTAAATCAGACTAAGACACTACAGGTGAATAGGGTAAAACTAAATGAACTACTAGATATCACCATGAAACTTTCCCAATTGATATGTTGCAGAAAGACGCATATGCAATGTTTAAATATGCAAATGAGGCACTGCCTAAGCAAATAGACAAAGTAGTAAATTGACCAGTACATGGAAAACAATGTATTTTGCCTACAGGTGTCTTCTCTCAACACAATAATAATTGAGACATGGAAACAATAGATGGTATACCTACAGTATGTGTAAATTCAGTGCACTTTTGTGTCTGATTCTCTCTCTTCGTTCCTAACAGTGCTGTGATCGTCGCACACCTTTGCACAGCGAGCACCTTCTTCACTCTTTTGTCATGGCTGCCAACGTTCTTCAAAGACACTTTTCCCGATGCCAAGGTAACCAGGCTACCTTTTGATCACACATTTGACCCCGAGATAAAATAAATGATTAAAGTAACAACAAATCATGAGGGATCAAATCAAGATAGACTGATATCACACATTGGTGATACTTGGGTATAGCAGCGCTTTGAGCTAAATGCTAACACCTGCATGCCAACATGCTCACAGTGGCTAGCAGCTAACAGTTAATAACGTGCTATGCTAACCACCTTAGTTTAGCCTGTTTGCATGCTAACATTCACACATTTTGACCTTACGGTGGGGCTGGATGAAAAGTCAATGGATCACCAAAGTCACTGTGGTACATCATCTGGAAACCATGAATGTCTGTAGAAAATGTTGTGCCGATCTGCACGATGGATGAAGAGATTTTCACTGGATAACCTAAAAACTTTGACCAGCTGGTGATCCCAGATAAAAAGTCAAAAGTCCCAAACACAAAGTGGGCGGGTCAAACCAAAAAGTGGTGCGTTTGTAAAAAAAACTTTTTAAAAAGTTTATTTTGAAATGACTGCATGCATGTAACGAGCAGAAATTGACACGTGTTGCTGGGGGGGAAAAAACACAAAAATAATGAAAATCCTTTTGATGAGGTGTATATATATAAACCATTTTATGAGGATGCGTTTCCTATATTTACATGACTCTCCATCCACTAGATGATGACACTGAATGTTTCCTGATAGTTTCTTGTTTCATTCACACTTATAAAACATGTTGTCCCTTCAGGGTTGGGTGTTCAACGTCGTTCCCTGGTTGGTGGCCATACCCTCGTCCCTGTTCAGTGGCTGCCTCTCTGACTACCTCATCAGTCAAGGTAGGGCAACTGATCAACAGATATTTATTATTATGATTTTTATTGATAAAGAGTGTAATCATTTCTCTGTTCATCCCCACAGGCTACAACACAGTCTCAGTGAGGAAGTTCATGCAGGTACAGTAAAGCCCTATTTATTTCCACTTGTACATAAAGCATTATGTAAGCTTTTGATTGACATGTTGTTGTGTTCGTTCGTTCCCTCTGTTAGTTTTTCTCCATGGGTGTGTCCAGTGTGTTTACCCTCCTTCTGTGTGGAAACCCCACCTTCCCCTGGGCTGTAGCGTTTGTGGCCGCGACCATGGGCTTAACCACCTTCAGCCACAGGTACTGGCACCTAGGATGTCTTTAACCTATGACCCCGGTAACTTGACTGGTTCGTGGAAGCATACAACCGCGAGTCGGTTATTTTAGTTTAGATTTAAATGTAGTGTGTGGTGAGATGTATATTTGTTTCTTGCCGCCTTAAATTTAAAATTTTCTTCTTTTTTGGACATTCATTTATTCTTTCTTTAGTTTTTTTATTACTGATGTTTGATAAAGCCCAAAGTTATATTACTATTAACTCCAATACATCTAATATGTCTCCTTCTATCGGTCAGAACAAATGTAGATTTTGGTGGCTCCCTCCAGATCCACAGTAACGCTACTTTTGTAATTGTAGGTTGTATTGTATTTTCATTCATATTCCAGCATTGAAATACAGTATATGCAAGAAACAATATAGATACAGTCGATGATAGCAGGCTGGAAGCAGAACATAGTGCTGACCACCAAAACCCACACAGAGTTATGACCAAGACCAGAGTGTTTCGACACAGAGACCAAGACCAGTGCGAGTCCCACACTGCATCACACTTTTGATAAAATGCAGAACAAAAAACACGGAACACAATTTAAAAACAGCGACAGCAGACAAAGAAAGATTCCTCTTCATTCACCTCTTTTATTGGCATATATATTGTATATGTGTGCAATGAGAAACATCTTGATACAGTCATCAAAAGGCGTTGCAGAGGTGAATTTTATGTGAGAATCACGTAGTGATGTCAACAAACAATTCAGACAATGCACAGGAAAATAAGTGATATCCTCACAGTTGTGGTCTTGAAACAAAACTTAAAGTCTTCTTTGTCTGAGACGGAGACAAGACCGAGTAGAGATGGAGACCTTCAGAAAGTGACCGATCTCGAGTGCTACAACACGATACCTTCCTCTGAACAAAGACTTTTTTTTTTTTTTTTTTTGGTGGCTCAGATTTAATTGTCAATTAAACACCTTTATATGGCTGAACAAATGGCTCATGACATGTTTTTCTTTCACAGCGGTGTAACTGTAAATGTTCAAGATCTTGCTCCTTCCTGTGCTGGAGCTTTATTTGGTAAGTTTAAAGCATAAACATTTCCAGTGCTTCTGAAAACCACCATTTTTTAAAAATGTATTTTGATGATCAAAGCACAGGTGAATTTGACATGTGTGTATCTGCATCTCTTTTCCAGGTGTCATGAATACATGTGGTGCTTTCTCAGGTGAGTTTCTGGCAGAGACACTGGGGAAACAAATATCTATGATGAATCTTTCATCAGCTGTTGATAAATTACACAAATCTATTGAGTGAAACGATTCATCCGCTTCACTCAGACTCAAACTTTGAGCCGGTGTGTCTCCTGTCAGTCAGGCGGTCATGCTGGCTCCTATGTGCACATGCATATTACATCAAGGGAGCATAATGGAGTTTGTGTCAGATGAATAATACACCGAACAGAGGACAGTTTATGGTCCTGTGAGGGATGTGTAACGAGCCGTGAACAATCACATGGAATATATTTGTGTGCTTTGTTTAAATATTTGTCTTTAATGGTGATGGTGTGTGCGTGTGTCTCCTGTGCAGGGGTCCTTCTGGTGTATTTCTCGGGGTATCTCATCGAGGTCACGGGCTCGTGGACTTCTGTGTTCGCCCTCATCACCGCGATCAACCTGCTGGGCCTCTGCACCTTCCTGGTGTTTGCCGAGGCCCGCCGGGTCGACATCGACCTTGGCAAGGTCCGCCACCCCAACATCCACATCTAGATGCAAGGTCCCCCGTCCCCCGTCCCCCCAAGGGAGACAAGACCCTCGGGTAACCAGCAGTTTAGGCATATAAAAACCCTGGAAAACGACTTTGATCGTCTCTGTGTCTGGTCGGATGAAGTGCCGCAAGAGTTACTGAAAAGCACACAGCAGAGCGTATACTGACAAACCTTGTGGAGCTAGAGCATCAAATCCCTGAAAGAAAACACACGGCTGGTTTAGACGACGCTACGACCGTTCAGGGTGGAATGGAAAACTAAAAGAGTCTATGCTACCTCCAGGTCTCAGCTTGTGCAGCACGTTGTGGTTAAAGGTGCTAAATTCCATACACAGAGTGTTGATATTGGAGGGAAAAAGGTATCTGCTATGTAAAGATATAGTGGAGTGATGTCTAACTGAGCAGAGTATGCAGTCACTGTCTCTCTCTGAATATGTTGCAATCAGAGCTTCTCCGTTTTTTTGCCGCTCTCATACGGCGGTTACGGCCGATAACGTTGTTGTGGAAGCAGTAGCACCCAAACTTCCAATTCCCCTTTAGGTAAAAAAACAAAACACTGTTAGCTCTGCCAGCACTGCTTTCTGTTGTTTGCGCTGCTGTCAGCACCGTTAGCTGTGAGCCGTCGCCATGTTGAGAGCCGTTGAGAGGCAACAGAAAATGCTTCCAAATTTCACATTTAGCACCTTTTTAAACAGCTGCTTTTACACTTGTCATTTATTACAGAATGTGTTACTCGTGTGTGGAGCTCTCTGACAGTTGTGACTTATTAAGGTGGTGTGTGTTCTCACCCTGCGGGGGTGGTTGTGGGGGAGACGGTGTGAGGCAGAGAGAGTCCAGCCTCCCCTACCTGAAGTCTTTTATTAGTACGCCACACTCACCCCATCACTGTCTGAGTGACACCTCATTACCCAGCTACTAATTACTTGGCAGGCGCTCTAATGTCCTCTACCATTTACCTGCTACAGTCCTCGTCTCCATGGTTACAAGCTCATCTTATCTTTACAGTCAGAGGGGGGTGAAAGGGGTCATGGGGAAGCGGTATGTTGCTTTAAAGAATATGTTTTGAGTTGTAAGACCAAAGGTAATTAATTATTTTCTTTCTATGTGATTTGCATGTACTAGAAATACCTCACTTAATTATTTTGGAGTACTTTGGAGTATATTTATACGGGCTTAATTTCAATTTTTTTATTATTTTTTTGAATATATTAACTAAAAATGAATAAATATATATATGGTAAGATGACAGAAAATCTTAAGCTGTTAACAGTGTGATGCAGTATGAATAACCCTTACAGAGCTTTCAGCAGGTCTAGTTTCCTCACTTCTTTTCTGTCTTCCACTTTGTCGGAAAGAAATTTGTTCATATTATCACTTTGGTGAAAACTGGATCTCCAACTTCTTATCATCGCACTTAACATCGTTGTCAGCGAAGCGCTAGACAAGAAGAGACGTCTCTGTATTTGAAGGGGTTTAGAGAAGTGAGGTTCTCTCCTCTTCTGGTGGTACTTATTTTCGAAAAAATATGTTTGTTTGTCAAAGGAGAGAGTCAAATAATTTTTTGATCCCATTTGAATTGTGGCATAAATTACTCATAAGATGTTTGTCAATTTAAAAGATAATTTTGCACATCAAGAAAGGCTGTTACTTTGACTAGCTACGTTACACGCACAAATGTAACGTTATCTTCCCTGATGTGTTTTTTTTATCCAGCGACTGTTTTTTATCAGCCTGGAAGAGAAAGAACAAGCGGGACGCGTTGTTGGTGTATCGTAGCATTGTAGCTTGAGAGAGAGCTGCATTTATACGACTTTTCGGGTGTGTCGTTTTCTTAATTCGGTATTTTTCACAGTCTTATACTTTTTACAGTTTTTACCACAAAACGTGACTTTCTTTACGTGCAAAATTGTATTTTAGTTGACTTAACACATAACATGTGTAATTAATGGAACAATTCAAACAGGATCAAAAAAATATTTGCCTCGCTGTTGACTGCTGTACATACTTTTTCCAAAATAAGTTATCATGGTGGCTAGCGGTTAGGGGCGGGACTTAACTTCTCTATAGTTCGCACAAAACGGATCCCCTTCACGCGTCATGGCGGCATTTTTCTCTCTGTTGCACACTGACACGATGAATGTTGCGGGACAGGTGATGGGGTTACAAATCTCGGGGTCAATACATTTGATGAACTGGAGAACAATTCGGAACGTTTATGCAAAAAAAGTTATCGTTCGTAGCATTCAGCTTTGGCATTCACAGCACAAAAACATGTCATTAGATTCTTACCTGACACGTGTACCTTTTTTAAATCTATGCATTTATTATTTTGTGCCTGATTTAAGCAGTTAGAGAGCTTTAAGTTGTGCTCACATGTCATGTATTGATCATTGTACATCGCTACATTGTTGCCTTCTTTGTAGGAGTTTTGTTGCTTCTGTGTGACTTGGTATTGTTATTTACATGCAAACCCACATTCGTTTTCTAGGGTGTTTTCACTAAAAACACACTGAAATGTGTCCTTTGGCTGAATATTTTGTCCGAATAGATTTCTTTTTCTGAAATGCCCATTATTACATTGCCTTGGTTAATGGTTACAAAAATGTGGGCATTGATTTATTCAAAAGTTTGCTCTCTGTCTTTCAGAGTAAAGATACAGTTTCTGTAAATCAAACATATTTAGTCTATTTAGAATAATTTATTTTGATATGAAATCTGATATCTACGCAAAATGTCACTTTGATTCTGTACCTACTATGTTCTGATGTGATCGTACACAATGTGTCTGCCTACACCTTCAAGATGCAAAATGTATTTAATTTTTTGTTTGCCTTATTATTGCATTATTTAAAACTGCATTCATTGCTTGTAGCTTTATGTCTGTTACTACATCTTGCAAAATGTAAACATTTACATAAGAAATATCTGATCTGTTCACCAACATATCTCACTGTAGGTTCCTGAGATCCTTCCTGTCAAATCCTTTTTGATAACATGTAAGATATGTATGATAGAAAGAATACATTCCTGCAGACAAAATGCAGTATTGTAATGCTTTTAAGAAGCGTTGTATTTAAAAACATGTATCAACTTTTAATAAAAAGTCTATTTTGTCAACACTGGTGAGTTGTTTCAGTGTATGTCTGTTCTCTGTAGAGCCATGAGGAGGCAGCACAGTATCATCAATGAGGAGAGAATATCCAGCCTATGAATACTTTCATCTGCCATGTAGAAGGGAGGCCTGCAGTACTGCATGTGGATGATCTCTTAAACAGAGACACTGTCTTCTTTTAGACTAGTGGAAAGAAAACATCAAAATACACATTTAGGTTTTTATTTTAATACTTTGTCAATCTGCATCTGTAGATTTCTCCTAAATTCACCAAAAGTTACCATTAGATAACGCCTCATTTACATATTTAAATGTAACGTTACAGAAAACTTGTTATACAAAAAATAATTGTCTTAATGTCAGTAATCAACAGGGGAAGTTTTATGGTGATATCTGTTAGTCCATTTTTTACCCTATTCACCTGTATGTAATTTAACAAAACATATCTTTAAAAGCTGTTTTATCTAAATTTGTTTTTTTCTCAGACTCTGATCCATAAATCTCCACTTCAGTAGCTCTTACATACACCAAACTTTACAGTTTCATTCATATCTATATTCTGAAGGTTTTTACAGAGGGGTTAATTCATATATCATTCATACCCTAATTTATACACATTTTATTACAAAAAGAATATAGACAATAGATTTTTTTTATGGCTCTTGACAATATTTTCTGATAAAAAGAGATATCCAAAATTCCCTCTGTAAAAACTTAAATGAAACAAGATTTATTTTTTTAACTAGGCTTTGTGCAATGTTCAGAATTCTGTTCTGCGAATGTATGCAAATTAGCCAATATTTGACAAGATCATGCCTCATTTGCATATCTAAACATAACATTTGAAAAACGTGTTATCCAAAAACACTTAATGTCTTAATGTAAGTAATAAACTGGGGAAGTTTCATGGTGATTTCTATTAGTTATGTATTGCCCACAGGTTTTTTTCCACTATGAACCCGAGGAACCATTTGCCCGTTCACGAGTAGCCAAGTCCTGCATGTGGATCAGCTGCTGATGAGGGTCTAGCGCAGGTCTGTCCTGTTCACACCAACGGCTCGCTACGGGCCCAGATCCCCGAGTCCGGGCTAGCGGGACGTATGTGGCGGCACCATATGGCAGGATGCTGTGTGCCATGTTGGCTAGCTGGCACTGCCCACGTGTGAATGGCCAGACGCTAGTCAAACCCAACCCACTCCATCTCATGGGACCGAACGGCTCAGGTTGCCATGGAGACGGGTGGCTTGTGGCTGCCGCGTGGCAATGAAAAGGAAAGGGAGTGGTAGGTGAGGGGGGAGACGGGTCACAAGTGAGTGAAAGTAACAAGTCAGATAGAAGTCAGGGAATTTGGCTTTTTTGATGTATAGTTCATAGAAAAACATCCGCGGTGCTAAAGAGGTGGTCGGCCGCTTATTGGAGTGCTCTCGCTGACAGAAAATGGTGTTGTAAAAAGCAGACATAATCATGATGAGTGGCCCGCTATTTAATTAGCAGAGATGAAACACGGCGAGGGTGAGTGTGGGGGTGAGGGTAGAGGGGGAGATATAAAAAACCCTCCCCCAACTTGTCGACTTGTAAGTGTAACCCGGTAAAGGCAGGCCCCATCAGAGAGCCAGAGATACATGTAAATGAAATAGCCCCATTAATTAGTAATTAACATCAAGTTAATGACATTTCACCGTGTCGCCATCTCATCCCATGTCCTTCCTCTGTGGTGGAGGCGGGGGGGCGCCGCCTCTCCGGTCCCTGATCTGAATGCTAATTAGTGCAACGCTAAACTGCCATATAGGGCGACCTCATAATATAGAGGCCTTGTTTAAGACTGGTCATTGTGTGGGAAGGATTAACGACTTTGTAGTGGCAGATCAGGAGTCTTTATAAGTCTGCCACTCCTTAGAGGGCTGTGATATTGAGGGCCATTGACAGGTTTTATGTGCTAATTGCGTTGCGCCTGTTAGCCTCATGTTGGATCGTCCCTTATGAATTAGAACTACTTTTAACCATTCTCCTACTTTTTCAAAAATACATCCAAGAAAGCGAGCATTTAATGGTTTTCAAAATCTATTATTTCAGCGTTGCACGCATGGGTCTGATTGGGTTTGAGGGCCCCGCAGTGGTTACATTTGTTTTTTGTCGGGCGGGGGGGCCTTACTGAGCCTGAATCAGTTCGGTGACAGGGGCAATTTGACGCGATTTGACTGCAGCCGGGGACGGCGTCTCTGTGAAGCGAGATGAAACATGAAGTCAACGCTCTGTACGCAGCGGTGTTCCTGGTCTGGACAAGAACGGCGGTTTGTAAATGAAGGAAATGTATTCACACATTGATGTAAAAGGGGGGGGGAGGTTATGTCCTGCAATGCTAAACTGTTCTTTGAATCCGTGGCGGTTTTTCTCTGTCTCCATTATGAATTCCTCTTGTTTCCTATAGCTATCAATGTCTCTCTCGCTCTCTGTTGCCCTCTTTCTTTTTTCTTTTCCCCTTTCTATCCAAACTCTGTTCTGATACACAGTTGACCCTTTAAAAGGATCCCCCTGAGCCCGAGCACATCATCCACCGCACACACAGACCCGTACACACACACTCCCAAATATGTTGATTTCTGTCAATTAAACCCCATCAGCTGTTTGCCTCCTGCTAGACATATGGCCTGTGTTAAATCTAAAGAGCAAATGGAGCCGCTATTGAGAGGGGCATCATTTTAATGGAACCCTGAGGGACCAGACCCACACCTGCGCAATAATAACATTAAATCATGCTCAACCCACTGGCCAGATGAGGACAGTGTTGGTTTGTGCATGTGTGTGTGTGTGTGTGTGTGTTGGTTTAACTGGATTAGGAGGACACTTTAATGGTATACATGCTTACTTTGTGAGGTCATCACAGACTTGTGAGGACAAAGGACAAGTCTGTATCTAAGAGGTGACTTAGCGCCTTCCTCTTTTTCTCCTTGTGTCTTTATGTACATGACATTAATTCAGAGACAAAAGCATTTGAAATATGACTCTTTACATAACAAAGTAACATCCAACACTGACGTTTTTTTTGCAGAACTAACATTGCAGTAATATCTGTTTCTATATGCTCCACAGGTATGTTTGGTTTGAATCCCTCCTCACAGTATTTGTTCTCTTGTTTCGGAGGCGCTCCAGGAGAAGAGTTAGCTCAGGCTGTTTGTTCAGCCTCTAATATTTGTCATTATATAAGAGCAAAAAAAATAAAGACACAAATGTACTCCATCGTTGCAGAGCGTCTCTCCCCTGCAGACAGAAGCAAAGTACAGAGTTTCATTTATTTATTTAGTTTGTTCTTATTTTGGGCAGATGAATGGTTATGGAGGTCAGAGGTCCTGAGTCAGAAACGGAGACAAATGACTGAACAAATGTTTGGAAATATAATTTTAGAAAACAATATGGTGCTTTGCCTTTGGCAGGCAGCATCAGATGCTTAGATTAAGACAAGAGGGGAACAAATGAAATACTCTCACAACTGTGTAAATATAGTGAATCCTCTTTCTATAAATACTTGTTAAATGTGAGTGTTTCTATATTTCCATTGACCGTAATAAAGATACCAGTCTAGCAATTACTCTATTATACTTAAATATTTTCAGTGGGGCTGAAACCTACAATTATTTCCATTATTAAAATGTAAGAAAATAGAAAACATTCAAAGTGCTGTCAGTCAGTTTTCTATCACAGAAGACAAAGAAAAGCATGACTTGTTTTATAGATTATCAAAATAGTTGCAAAATAATTTTTTAGTCGACCGACAAAGCGATTAATCAAATAATCGTTTCAGCTCCAATTTTTTGTAGATTATATAAAATGCACGAGAAGCAAAATTGGATTGAGTAGATACAGACGTCTTGATATATTTTGAATCCATTATGATTATTTAGGATTTAAACGTTTTTCTTGATGTAAAGGTGATAATTCTTGTCAGGAAAATTATAGCAGGAAGTTGATAGTTCTACCAAAAATTCCTAGAGGTATTTGCAAATCTTCGGCTGTAACTAACAATTACTTTTTATTATTTTTAAATAATCTGGTGTTGGTTTTCGTAATTTATGTGAACAGCGGAACAAATGTCTACCAGAGTTTGTCATAAATCCAATGAGATGTTTTCAATTTGCTTGTTTTTGTTCGAGCAACAGTATAAAGTTTGCAATGATATGAAACAGAGAAAAATCATAAAATCCTCAGACTGGAGACTAAAAGTGTTGCGTTATCAAAATAGTTGCTTATTATTGTTCTGCCGATGAGAAGTACTGAATGGTCGTCCTCTGCAAACGAAACATTAGCTGTATGTTAACCACCGAGGTGAAGGGGAGATAAATGGTTTACAGGAGAAATGATGTAGTGTTGTTAAATAGCTTTGCTTTGTATTTTCACTCAGTTCCTACTAATCTGCAGCATTCTGTTTGTGCATGCACACGAGGAGGTTAAACACCCCCCCCCACCTCAGCACCCCTCCACTCATCTGTTCCAGCTCTCCCTCCCCGGCTTCACGCCGCTCACATCTCCAAACACACCACCAGATCTCCCCCCTTTTTTTCTCTGCATGCTCTTTACTAAAGTTTGGCTGTCAATCAGCGGTGGCCTCGGGCAACAGGCACTGATGAAAAGACCCCTGAGACAAGGAGACCCAAATTAGATTTCAATAAGGATGTTGAATATTCATATCGGGGAAACATCTAAAGGTAAACGCTTTTTGATCTCCGCGCACAAATATCACTTGTGTGCATTCCCAGGTCCTGGCGCTCTGGTTCTACAGTGTTTTCTCCCCCCAGCCTGGTCCGGCCCCGGCCTCGGCTCTGTCTCACCCCTCCGGGGGATGCGGTGGAATAATGATGACGGGCTACAAAGGAGGAAAAAGAGCCATAATGAATGTTTATACTAAAGGGACCCAATAGAAAGGGCATCCGTACTAAGTATTCAGTAATTAGTATTTAGCAGAAGTTGATCGCAGAGTGCACGCATTCAAACACACACACACACACACACACACACACACACACACACACACACACACACACACACACACACACACACACACACACACACACACACACACACACACATTTATCCAGGGCAGAATCACTGAGGCAGAATTATTTGCTGTGTAAACTTTAGACAAGGGGAACCTCCCATGACAGCAGCAGTCAAAACACAGTTTCATTGCTCCTGTCAACATGTTTACTTTATTTTTATAATTGACTCCGCTTAGGATCTTCCCTCAACTAAAAAATGTCAACAGAATTCAAAAAGGTGGCTGTTTATTATTTTTTCCGATGCGTATACCTGCGCTCTGCTGCTCACGAGCTGCAGAATCACAATCAGCACGCTAACATTGCACATTTTGGATGAATATGTCTTGTTGATTTTTTTGTTGGTGATGAAAGATAAAAAAATAAATAATAAAAAAAAGGGGGCCAACATCCTCATAATACCCTGAAGAGATTGCCATCACTTCCATCTTCGTGGAGATGGAGATGCGTGGGGACGGAGGAGGATGCGGGGAGATGCTTCGGTTCTGCCCCGAGGCTCTTTTTCCCCCCACAGAGAGTCCACCTCGCTCGGGGAACGCACTGTGAAAGCGAGTCCAAAAAGGATGGGAACGCCGGGGAACGGACCATCCAGCTAATAGTCCACATCAACTTCTATCATCAATAACGCGCCAAGAGTGGCCGTGATAGTCCACCCATCAAGAGACGGCGTGCAGGGAGACAAGCCAACCCCCGTCCCTTTAGCTAATAAAAAGATTCCCCATGTTACATTATACTTCTTCTCTTGTTATTTCTCTCGCTCTGTGTTCCCTCTCAACCTCCCCCCCCCCCACCCACCACCCCCACCCCTTCCTTACAACATGATGGTCAGTCCATTGCCAGGCAATCTGGTCTGTGATGTTCTTCACACCTCCATCGAGCCAAAAAAGAAGAAGAAGAAGAAGAAAAAAAAAATACAATCTTTGACAAGATATGATGACTTGCCCAGGTGGTGTGTTTCACTGGTCTCTTGGTCTTGCAGGGGCGAGGCAGCAGCCAACCAAGGTGTGTGTGTGTGTGTGTGTGTGTGTGTGTGTGTGTGTGTGTGTGTGTGTGTGTGTGTGTGTTGTGTGTGTGTTTGTGTACTTGTGTGTGGTTTGCCTACAGTATATGGTGGTGTGTTTACCCCGGGCCCTGTGCTGTGGTGCTGTGATGCCGAGTGTCACCCTGCTCCGGCCTGAGCCCTGCAGCCAGAGAAACCAGCTGTGAAACTGACAGGTTTGTCTTCTGCACTCACCTACACTCTGTTCTAACCCTGCACACACACACACACACACACACACACACACACACAACACACACACACACACACACACACACACACACACACACACACACACACACACACACACACGCAACCGCAACACACATAATGAGACACACACACACACTTTCATGGCCTGAGGTTTAAGTACACATGCACACATACACACACCACCACCCCCTCCTCCCCCCCCTCACTCCCTACATCCACACATATCCACAGACCATCACACAAGCTGCAGGCAGTCTCTCTCATGCCAGCTACAAACACAGTGCAAAAGGAATATGCTTACAGAGCCCCGGCATATATGGCGGCTACTCGTACCCTGAACACATTTTTACAATTTGATGGAAAAAGATATTGAATGTCGAACTTAAATGTGCTTCGGAGCATTGTTTCCCATCAATATTCCTCATCATTTCAGCCTGAGATATTTAAATCCATGTTTCCACATTTTTAACTCATAGATATCGCCGTGAAACTTCCCCAGTTAATTACCAATATGTGGTCAATTGTTTTTTTGTATTACACATTTTCTGAAATGTTAAGTTAAAATATGCAAATATTACCTTATTCTATATTTGATAACATTTCCAGAACAGAAATCTGAACATTGGATATTAAAAAGGTTCAAAATTCTTGCTACTTTTTTGAATATCCTTTATGGATATCTCTTTTTATCACTAAATAAATCGGAAAATACTGTCGTCAGACATAAAAAATATAAATGTTCTCATGTTTTTAGTAATAAAATCTACAAATCAGGCTATGAATGATATATGAACAAACCCTTTTGTAGAAACCTTCAGAATATAGAGAGGAATGAAACTGTAAAGTTTGGTGTATGTAAGAGCTACTGAAGTGGAGATTTATGGATCAGAGTCTGAGAAAAAACTAATTTAGAGAAAACGTCCTTTAAAGATATGTTTAGTTAAATTACATACATGTTGAAGACACTACAGGTGAATAGGGTAAAAAAATTAACAAACATATATAACCGTTAAACTTCTCCAGTTCATTACTGACATCAAGACAATTGTTTTTCGTATTACAAGTTTTCTGATATGTTATATTTAAATATGCAAATTAGGCATTATCTAATGGTAACTTTTGGTGAATTTAAGATAAATCTACAGACGATAATTGACAAAGCAGTAAAATAAACACCTGAATGTGTATTGAGAATGTTTTCTTTCCACTAGTCTAAAAGAAGATGTGTTATGGAAGCAAAAAAGACCCTAATTTCTAAATTGAACAGTACATGAAAGTGTAGTGTCTCATCTTAAGCCGTAAATAAGAAAGTGCAAGTATTAAATGTCTTCCAAAGACATCAGTTAATATAAATTAGAGGTCAGTGTCTCTTATTACGGAAAAGGCAATAAAATTATAATCAAAGCAGTTGAAGGTGATACTTTCCCCCAGTCCAATGTCTGTTCATAAATAACCTGTTATTAACTGTGTTCAATATTATATAAAGATACTGAGTTAAGGAAACATGTCTTTTTACATTTATGTTAATCAAAAATAAACAATTTTTTTGTCCTGTACCTAAGTGCGGTTCTGGTTAATTTGTTTGAAAAGAGGAAGCTTGTTTAGTAATACGTCTTGATGCGATATATAGTATATTTCCTTTTTAATTTTAGTTGCATTATTAAGTCCAATATATTATTAAACTGTCGTCTTTTGCACATTTTATTTTTCAGGTTAAATGAACACAATAAACCGTCCGATCCTCATTAACATTGACGAAGGTTTGCGTGATCACGTGTGACTTCCTCCCATGTGAACCCACGCACTTTGTACACACATGTAGGTTTTTGCGTTGGTTGAGGTATGTGCCACACACACGTACGCGTGCACTCCGCATCATGTAGGTCAATGAGGACATGCAACATCGCCACGAGCGTCTGAACTTGTGGTCCGTCCAGGAAAAAAGCTGATGAGCTCCGCCTCAGGAGATGCTGCCTTCCATGGCACCTTCCCCCAACACCTAACGCACACCTAGCGTGCACAGAAAACCCTCTCACGCACACGCGCACACACACACGTGCACTCTGAGACACAGTAGTGAAAGATGCCATGTGTATCCAGGTGTCTGGCTGCGTTGTAGCACCCTTCAGATGTCACAATGACAGAAATCAGTGTTCTGACCAGAAAGTCTGCAGGCAGCAGCGCGAGTGTGTGCTAAGTTTGTGTGTGCACGAGCTTTTGTGTGTGTGTGTGTGTGTTGGTGCATCTGTGCACGCATATGCACGTGCTTATTCCTAGAGGGTGGGTGGGAGGGGGGGTGAGAAAATAGAGTGAGAAAACAGCAAAACAAGTTAAGAGACAATGAAGAAAGCAGCACTGGCACCTGCTTCCCCCGGTGTGGAGGGCGAAGAGTCCAGCTCAGGAGCCACACATCCTGGTCCTTTGATGTTCTCTGCCACTAATGACGCCACTGATAATTTCCATCTCTAGATATTTTCAGTCCGACAGCATGCACTGCATCACCTTCATCTCCTCCTCCAACCCTCCACAAACACGCTTCCCTTCCAAAACACACATGCACACTCTTTTTTTTTTTTTTTCTCGTTTTTTTTGGGTTCAGTTATGTGGCCAGATGTCCAAGTTGACATAGCGCTTAAGGCGTTTGACTGGATGAAACAGTGCATTGGCTGCGGGTAAAGAGGGATTAAAACAGGGCCCGAGGCACTTGTGTTATATTGAAAACATCCTGGGCTGCTTTGTATGGAGATTTGCATACATTGGGGTCCACGCGGCGATGGCCCATCTGCTGGAGTGCATTGTCCCCAAACAACAAAGTGTGTTTAAATATTTCACATCTCCATCTACTGGGACAGAGGTACGTAGAAATGAGTGGAGAGTGGAAAAAAAAATTAGAGGGCGATGGAAGGGGGTAAAAAAAAAAATTAAAAAAAAGAAAGATAAAAACAGACAACAAAAAAAAAGGAACGGGTAGATTGGCACAGCTTTGAATTTGAACTGCTCCCAAATGTGCCTCAGTCAGAGCCACAGTAAATAACACTATCGACGGCCAGGATCCGGGAAAAATTAGGAGAATCTAAATATAATATGTTGTAAATCTGAATTCTGGTGGAGAACAAAGTCGTCTGAAATGCAGAAATGGAGACGTGAAATGTATGTTTTTGTCCAAATTGTGCTCGAAACTAAATATAAAATGTGTTTTTAATGCGTGAAATTAAACTAACTTTACATTTGACTGTTGAAACTTTCTGTATCCAACACTGGATTCTCACCTGATATTAATAGATTTATTTTTATTATGCTAGCTAGTGTCAAATTAACTATTAAAGACAAAGAAAAAAAAATCTATATATCCATAGTGGACAGTTTGTTGCAGACTGGTTCAGTATTAAGTAATCATCCCTTCGGCCCGAACCCTCTTTATTGTATTAATGCCATAACTCTGGGCTTCTGTGACATTTAATGGCACTGTAAAATTAGATAATTACTGTAATATATCTGTGTACTCATGCCCGTTTCCGAGGTCAGAAACATAAAAATTAATAAGGAACAAGTGGGAGAAAGAGGACGGAGTAGAGAGATTAAATGAGTGTGTGAGTGAGTGTGTGTGTGTGTGTGTGTGTGTGTGTGTGTGTGTGTGTGTGTGTGTGTGTGTGTGTGTGTGTGTGTGTGTGTGTGTGTGTGTGTGTGTGTGTGTCTGTGTGTGTGTGTGTGTCTGTGTGTGCAGGAGAGTTTGAAGTGACAAAGATGGGCAAAAAGTTAGTTTTATTAACGCAAAGAGAGCACAGTCTGCAGTGACTCTGACATCCTGTGTTTATGCGTCCTCTCTCGAAACCCCTGTGTTTTTTATTTTTCCACTCACTTCTCCCCCCTGTGTGTGTGTGTGTGTGTCTTTTTTTTTTTTTTCCACCAAAACACACATCAAATGAGGAACACGCTCAGGGCAGAGCACGCTGGATGGAACAGTAAGGTGATTTAACGACGGGACGGTTTGTGTGTAGGCTGGACAGCCTGGTGCAGCCTCCGTCTTCACAACCCTGCACACACACAAACATTCACATTTACGCATACGCACACACACACACACACACACACAGACAAGACAAGACAGACACACACACACACACACACACACACTGACACCAAATATCTGAAGAAAAAAAAAACAGCCAAGATGGACGTGAGGAACATGTTGCCTGCACGGGGGAGGATTTTTGGAAAGAAGAGCGTGGTCAATCTGTTTGTTTCTCTGCCACATCCAAGAAGAGTGATAATTTCATTTTCTTTCATTATTTTCTCCCTTTTATTGTACTCCTGTGTCAGATTTTGAAAGCTGCTGAGGTTTATGTTTAAGAAAAAAGAGCAAATCAGACAATGATTTCTATTTATTTTGCAACAAAATGTCAGTCGTTCTGTCGCTCTTGTTTCCCACGCAGCGAGACATCGAGACAGCGAATCCAGACGGACCCGTTGGTGCCACCTGAACCTCGTGTACCTCCGCCTTGTCTCGCTGCATCTCCCTCGGTCTAATCGAGCCTCGTAAGCCAGTTCAATTATGGGAACGCTTTAGTCGTAGAAGGTCACGGCTGGAGAGCCTGTGAAAAAGTATAACAGACACACATTAACCCCCATTTAATCAGGATTACAGAGAACAACCAAGCATTATTTAACACACATCACAGAGCATGACAGCAGCAGGGAAATATGGGACACACACACACACAAACACACACAAACACACACACACACACACACACACACACACAAACACACACACACACACACACACACACACACACACACAAATCCAGCACAATCAATCTAATGGTGTGCATTAGTTAACTGCCAAATGTTGGGCTTTTTATGGCAGGATCACCCGTCCCTTGAAAAGATAAATACGGTGCACAGATCCCAGTAATTACAGCAATCCCCTTACAGCACACAGAGACCGTCCTCACTCAGCAGCCTCTCTGGAGTGCCGTCGCCCTGTAGATTAAGTCATTTAGGACAGTTTTAGGGCAGCGGGGTGACGGACAGAAGTGGAGCCGGGTGGAGGGGAGACAAAAGGACAGACAGTGGGTGGTGTTAATGTGTTTTGTCTTTACAGTATTTATGGGGGGGAGGGGTTTAAAAAATAAATATGTAGACACAAGAGAGAAAATGAAAGGATATGGAGACGGTCAAATGCAGGTCGACACACCTGTGAAGTATGTAGCAAACATGTGGATAGATTTTGTCGCTGAGTATCATAACCTAACAAAACTACTAATAAATTAGTGAAAAGGATCTTCAGTCAACATATAAAGTGAAGGTTTATGGCCTTAGTTTTGAAAAAAACCGATTGTTGTGATCAAATAAAGCCAACATGTAAAGTCTGTGTTACAATAGGAATACTATATTTCAAAATATGGGGTTTAAAGAAATAAAAAGCACAAGATAGTACAACACAATACAGCAGCTGGTGCAATAAAAATGATGCATTACTGTTGAGACTGTGATAGCAATGGCTTGTGGTTTTTAATGCTTTGTTATGCTTATGCTTATTCATATTTTAAACAAAATATGTTGCTTAAGATATGAAATACTACGTTGCTACGTAGTCATTACCACATGACCGTTTCATAAACACTTGGCTGTGTTTAATTGATGTATCCACCACAAAAAAGGATTCCTAATTGACTTTCCATAGATTTGGTTTCCTGAGCGACACAAAAAACAAACGTAACAATATCTGTCCGTGTACACAAAACCAACAGATTGCATTTCTTTTTGCATTTTCAATTTTCACGATATTTTTCATGATACTGGGCTGGCTTGATACATGCATGGTTTCTTTTCAAAATAAACCTCCATCTTCACAGGAATTTTAGGCAATAAAAGTGACATATATTTGAGCGACCAATGACACAAACAATACATGTGACTAAAGACTGACAAGACAAAACTTTGACTTTCACTTCCACGCGAGACAAGAACAGTGGTCTTCTGGACAAAAGTCCTGTGTTCGTTTGCTCCATCCACCACCCGTCTTCTGAGGACTATCTCACACTTTATACTGCGTCAGTGGCTCTGAGCGTCTAAGAATGATGCGATGTGTTTTTACATCAGAGTTAATTGCAAACCGGGTGATGGGGAAGGCAAACCAGCCTCTCTACGTTGGTGTCAGACTCCAATGAACACTGACCAGACTGCAGTATATGACGCTTTACGAGGGAGAACGGTTTGTGTGTTCAAGATACAAACAAAACAGAGCTCCATAGCACTCCAAGTGGTCAAAAACCCAACAGTAAACCTTAAAAACAACTGTCATTTTTTAAATCTTTTTTACTTCTACTCATGTTTTTGTGTTCACTTCTTCAACGCAGCGGAATCAAAGTACTGTCATATCAAATAGTCTTCACGTCTCAAGCTCTCTGCAGGCTACGTCGATACTTTTCTTTCTGGCGTAGATCACAGAAAGTTTAGACTCCTCAGGATGGCTCCACTGAGTCTGTGAGTCTGTCTGTGTGTGTGTGTGTGTGGGTAAAGGGCAGCGATGGGTGAGGTTTACTAAAGGGGAACCGAGCAGAGCCTTCGGGCCGCGGGGCGATTGATGTCCGGCGGGTGGCTGAGGAGCACTAACTCACACTGCTCAGACTGCATCTAAAACTCTCATTAGTTTAAGTGTGTGAGAGTTCTCTGCCTCTTCACCCTTCAGACAACGCGGAGGGGCAGAGGGCCAAAAAAAAAAACCTCCTCGGATGTTCTCTCACTCCATGCATGAGGTGAGCGTGCATGTCTGTGAGCACACAAACTTTAACACAAAAAAAAAAAAATCACATTTTTACTAATACTATTAGTCTTTATGCAGGTGTATCATACTGTATGTTCTTGCAGCATGCATGCAAGTAACCGTGTGCACGCAGCTTAACGGCAGGGCCCTAATGAGGTCTGAAATATGAGCGGTAAACATTTGTATGGACAGATGTGGATTAATGTTCATCTTTTCTTCAAGCCAGAGATTAAACCTGATTTACTGCCTAACAGGTTTTTAGCTTTTTTTCTCCTTTTCTTTTTGATTACACAGATCGAGAGAAATAAAGAGAGGAGGTGAACGAGACGGAGTGGGAAAAAGAGAAACAAAGGAAGAGTGATTGTGTATCTTACTTTTGGGGAAGTTGCCAGAGGAAGCCAGACAGTGAAAGTGGAAAGAACAAAGACACACACACACACACACACACACACACACACACACACACACACACACACACACACACACACACACAGAAATATAATAAATAAATAGCGAGCTTGGATGGAAGGGGAGGCAGAGGGAAGCGTCAGATGCTCCTTATTCCTGTTGTGGGTTGCTGAAGTGAAGGAGGAGAAATTTGAGTCATGGGGACGGAATCAGAAATGTCAACAGATTGAGTCAGAGCGGAGCTGGGACCGTCTGGAAGGAGCGAGTATCAACACTGACTGAGGGGCGCACAAGATTTTGGGTCTGTCAATGGGCTGATGGCAAAATTATTTGGACATGTGTGTGGATGTGTGGATGTGTGTGTGTGTGTACATGTTGCATGTGGGGGAGGATGTGGGATTGGCTTAGTCTGCTGTCTATAATGAATGGTTAATGTTAGTCGGGGAAAAAAATGAATACGGTCACCATCTGCTCGATCTAAGTCTGCGTTCTGTGCTTGTGCGTGTGTGTGTGTGCAAGTTTGTGTGTGTGACAACCATGCCGACACACACACAAATGTGCTCTTGGAGAGGGATTTGGAAATATGGAATGCAAGAGAAAAGGGAGGGAGGAAGAAAAGAAAGAGGAGGACGCAGCTAACAGAAGAGAGACACACACACGCAACAACAACAAAAAAACCTGGAGAAAGAGAGTGAGAACGTGAGAGGAAAAAGAGGGAGAGAAATGATATTTGTGTGGGCGACATCATGTGTGTTCAGATGTGGCAGAGACGAAGATACAGGTGAGCACAAATAGGGCACAAGTCCTGAATTCTGTCAGGTATCTGAAGAACATGTAGCCTGTGGCTGCAAACGCACGCTGGAGACACAAACACCAAAAACATTCACAACGCACTGTAAAAGGAACGGAAAGGTTTGTGTTACCGGTAACAAATGTTACCACCATGTAAAAAAAAAAAAAAAAAATGGCATTAATGTCTTAATCAAGTAAAAGTGCAGAAATATTAGCAGTTAAATTGATTCATTGTAAGTATTAAAGTAAAAGTACTCATTATGCAGAATGGCCCCTGTCATCATAATATTGGATTGTAATAATTGAATCATTAATGTCTAAAAAGTATTATAGTGTTGCAGCAAGTTGAAGTAGAGTCAGTTCTACTTTGTGCTGTATGATAGTTTATTCTACATATTCAACATCATATCTAATGAACTGATTGCATGTTTTGTGTATTTGTATGAATATGCAAAGTAAATACAGCTGTCGAATTAAAGAGTAACTGCACATTTAGACATGATTTTTAAGATGTAAACTGAAACACATAAATACTTTTGTTAATATTTACATTTCTTTGCATTTAATGGTTGAA
>NC_072460.1:24222504-24282504 GCF_027596085.1 Anoplopoma fimbria
AATTTAACTTTTGGTTGAATTTGTATTTGAGTGAAAACATTAGAATTGTGCTTAGAGTTTAGCAGTCTGGAAGGTTTTTTTTGTTGATATGTGAGCTTTTTTCAGAGTTTTTTATAATTGCAAATAGATATTTTATTTTGTGTGTGTATACAACGGAGAAAAACAATAAGTTACTAAGCGACCAAAACCTGCATGCTGCAATTACCATGGTGATGAAGTTGCGATAATTTAGAAGTAAGCCTCACTGACTAAACTAAACAAAGTCAAAACTAAGATAAATGGATTTACAGCACCGTAAATCCCTCATAGTAGCTTTAATGCTAAGTAATCTTCAGTTTTGTGTGAAGCTCTTTGTAGCCCTGCACTAAAATAATCAACTTCCTCGTATATTTACCATAGACCGATATTTAGTATCTGCTGACTGCGATTGGTTGTTTTTCGTCACATTGTTCCAAAAGTTGAACAAATTTTCATCTCGAGATGCAGCCGTCGCTCCCTGAAAAATAGGCGGTTGGTATCGATTTTTTCATGAATGTCGCCACAGACACCCAATTCGTAATAGAAAATATAGATGTACTGTGGTGTTTTCATCAGAAGGCCATAGGCTCATTCAATAGCTCTTTCGATAATGGATAGTGACTCTACAGACATTTATTCAATTGAAAGTCTTCAAGATTGCCACTTTAAACACACATTTCTGATGCGATGTAAAAAATCTAATTCATTCTCTTATGGTTCTTAAGATATCCTACAAAAAGTGACTCCTCATTTTTGGTGCGCTTTTCTACAAAAGCCAGAAACACGTGTCAATATCGGCTCAATACAAATAAACTCCAGCTTCACAGGAAACTATTTAGTTAGCTTTGAGGAAAAGATTGTCATTTGGGTTAACCACGAAAGTAACTTACTGAAGTATGCAAGATAAGTGACAAAAACATGGAGAACAAACAGCGATCTTCTGGCTGACAGATCGCTGTTTGTTGGAGCCATCCGCCTCCTCTCCCTGTAGGATTTTGCAGTCTTTATACTTCCTCGTTCATGATTACGTACATAACATACAAAATTATTTTGTGGGATGTCTTTGAATCACGGTGCATTATTTTTCGTAGGTGTAGCACAAACTAGCATAGCGTATGTATAGCATAAAAATGGCACAAATATGTCCCTCCATTCCAGCAGTACGGTTTTAATTCCAACAAACGTGTCCCTCTCTGTGTGCTCAGACATCATCACCGCTGTCGGCCTGTCAGGAAGTGGACAAGTGCAGGTTCACCTCAGTGAACATGATTAAATCACACAATAACCTCCTTCCTCTCATCAAATCCTCTTAAGCAGGCTGTATTACATATCTGCCAAACAAAGAAAACTCAATCAGAACAATCAACCAGGCCAGGCCAAAGCCCGCCCTCCCAGATCGTCTGATCCCATTGTCGTGATTAAAATGAAAATGGAGCCGGGACATTACCAGAAATCCCATGTTCACCTTATAAGGAAGATCAGAAGTCTGCGTGCGTGTGTGTGTGTGTGTGTGTGTGTGTGTGTGTGTGTGTGTGTGTGTGTGTGTGTGTGTGTGTGTGTGTGTGTGTGTGTGTGTGTGTGTGTGCAAAGGGGGATAATATAAATGTGTCCTGTGTAATTCCCTGGCTTGGATCACAAAACACTGTTTTTATGGTTTGCGATATTAATAGAAGAAAGATTACAATCGATGGGATTGGATTAGTAATATTTAGCATTTCCATTCTCCAAAAGTAATAAATTAATTTGTTTATGGGCAGTGTGTTTTGAGGAAAACATGTTTTTATCGTGCTGCACCTGCAGAACACATGCGAAACCCCAAAACAACAAAAGTGCTTCTGGATTTTTAGATTCTGGTCAGAAAGAAATAAGGCAATAAAGCACAGGTGTTCAAATATTAAATACAAATCAGGTTTACTTCACATTTAAGCATGTCAGTGGGGCTCCAACTAATTATTATTTTTATTATTGATGAATTAGCTAATTAGTTTTGCAAAAAATCCCCAAAAAGTTGCCAAAATTCCACAGCCAAAGGGGACTTCTTCAGATGTTTTGTTTTGTTTTACATTTACTATGTATTTACTTTTATTATTCATGTGTCACAAAAAGAAACATCAAATCTTGCTGAAACCAGCATTACAAATAACCAGCATTATCACAATAGTTGCTGATAAACCGATCCATTAATCGACTGCTTGTTGTCCAAGAAGAAAATGGTTTCCATTCATTACACAATATAGATTCAATTTGCAATACTACCAAGTGACAAACGATACACCTGACTAACGACTGACTGACACTGTGTAGCCCCGCCCTAAAGCATCCCCTGCTTTATGGTCTGTTTGACTCTAAATGGAGCATCATTTACTAAATGAACATCATGCTGTATTGAAGAAGACTTGAAACTAGAGATTGAGACCATAAACTCATGTTTACAATGTTTACTGAGGGAATAAATCAAGAGAGAAGTAGAGTCATTTTCTCATAGACTTCTATACAACCAGAGGAGTCGCCCCCTGATGGACATTAGAGAGAATGCAGCTTTAAGACACTTCAGCATCGGCTTCACTTTTCAAACTTTGGAGGTTGCCACGTGGTTGAAAACACTTAAGATACAAAGCTGCAATAATGACCCTTTGATGAATTGTGCATGTTTAGGGTACATATAAGTTTGTGTGTATGTATATGTGGGGGGGGGGGACTGTCCTCTCCAGAAGACCGTTTGTGTGTGTATGTGTGGTTATGCATGTGTGTGTGTTGGAGACTCCTGGGCGGGCCTACAGTAAGAGGCATGCTCCACATTACTGTTGCTCCAATTCACTTCCTGGGATAATCCTTTGCACAACAGAGGGAACGGCAGGTGACCTGGACCAGCAGAGATACAGTATGGGGCTCCATTAAACAAACACACACACACACACACACACACACACACACACACACACACACACACACACACACACACACACACAAACATACATACACGGAACCATCCATTCATAAATAATATCAATATGACCCTCCCTTCACCCTTCCCTTCTTCCCCTCCGCTTTATCTCCGCTCCTCCGTCGTAGTTTCCTCTCTCTGCCTCCCCTCCTCAACTCTTAGCGAAACATATTGTCGCCCTGCTGCCCGAGAGTGTCTTTCATCCATCGCCCTCCAAAGTCATCTCCGCCATTAACAGCAGTGTCTAATTAAACCTGTAAATGACAAACACATAGACACAAACACAGGCCGTGCTGTAATGGCCCCACGCTGTAGCCGGTGAGTGATGGGCAGCTGTCTGTTGTCCATCCTCTGTGCAGATCAACCTTGAGACGGAGGACCTGGGGGACGTCTGTTGGACCACTGAGATAAGCTTAGCAGGGCTCTGATAATGAATGATTTATACACAGTAGCCATGGCAGTTAGTAGCGTTAATTGATTCATTAATTGAGAACAATATTGCCTTTTAACAAGGTGATGTTTTCATTGCAGTGTTTGCCATGTGAGTTCATCTCTTTCCAGATATTCATATCAGCAAAACAAAAACAGCGGGGGCTACCGCAGAGACAAACAAGAGGTGTTTTTCTGTTGTTTGACTCGGGACCAAAAAACAATTGGAGAACAATGAACTGTTTCCGCGGATCATATCCGAAGTTATTATCCTCTTATTTGCATTGTATGAAAAAGGGGGAATAACAAGGTAGCGTAGCTGTGGCTTATCTAGAGCCCCTGTAATAACCACTCTGGTGTTAGCATTAGCAGCCCAATGCTAACTCTTTCATGTAGCCTGTGACGCTACGTTGAGAGAGGGTGGGAAAAATTGTTCTTCCTGAGAATGACGGATGGTTTTATTAAATAATATTTCTGCAGACATCCCCCCCTTCTTTCCACAATGCAGTGTAAGCTTCTGTTTTGTTTCTGTCTCTCTCTCTTCCAATCACTAAAATCATCCACTCTTCTATCTCTGTGTTCTGAAGAAACCTCAGCATTGAAAAAAAAACAAAAAAGCTAAAATCCATTTCCATATTAGAATGAAAATGTCGGAGTATTTGAGAGGAATTATCCCCTTCCACAAAACAGAATAAACCCCCTCTTACTCCCGCTAATCCTTCAAAGACTGTGATATTACCTGATAGGATGTTGTACAGTGTGAATACTATCAACAAGACATGCCGAAAATAATGTAAGCAGGTCCCCGTTGTGGCGATTAGAGCGAGCATGTCTCTCTCCCAATTTATCTCTTCCTCGAAATGTAGCGCCTCATCTTCTCTGTCTTTCATCCGCACTCCCTCCTCTGTCTTCCAGATTGAATTATCAACTCACTGGAAGCTACTCCTTTCGTTTCTTTTGTCTGGCAGCTTATAAAACAAATGCAATTTACAAATTGTGCAGGACAGGGGTTAATGAGGAGAAATAAGTAAATAATGAGAGCAGAGGGATAGTTTAAAGAAACTTGTAAGTAAAAATGCACTGCAGAGCATAAACTGTGGAGAAGAAGTGGACTTCTCTGTGTCTGTCCGCGGATAATCTCGCACTCTGTACCAAATTGCGTAGTATTTTTTCCTCAAAGACCTCTTTGACCTAGTTGTGGGAACATACACTTTCTCAAACATCTTTTATTACCTGTTTTATACTTCCATTCACTACCTGCTGACTACTCAACCACTACTCTAAAACCGGCCCCCAGTGACGTACTCAGCAATATAACACAAATGAGTACATCGCTTACCCCATACGCTACTCTGTGCCCAGAGACACATTGAGGGAAAACAGTTTGCTCAATTTTATTGTGTTGTATGCAGTATTTGGCTAACAGCTAACGTAACTACCAGTGTACACACTGCTGAGTACATCGCCGCCTATCAGCCACTGCAATGCAGGCAGAAAGCTTGGTGAGTCTACTTTTGTTTTTAGCAAGATTGTGTGAAATGTCTTATATGACGACTTTGAGACGATTGCCTGCTTACATAGCCGCTTGTTTTTTAATGAAGTAGGTTTTACGACGCTTTACAGCACTGGTTGTATTCATTCAATCACATGATACAGCAGTGTTTTTTCTAATTAATCTATTTTCTATATCCTTTGTATCTTATGCTTGAACACAATTGTGGTGAAGGTGAAGTGAATCCAGTGACAGATAGAAGGCTTTTTAGTCACAATTTGAACAACAAAACCTTCTGAGCCATTTTTTTCCCACATTGTCATCAGCAGAGCCGTTTTGCATAGCAAGGCTAAGTAAATGGATTGGAAATAATCAACAGCAGGGTGGCTGAGAACTTGACTGACTGATGTACACTAAGCCTGGTCACAGTGTTAACAAAGGAGCCTCATGTCATAGAGCAAAGTGCTCAGACTGTTTGTATGTGGTAATTGGTCCTAGAGGGAGAAAAATCCCAGAGGCTGAGCTGCAGGACGCTCAAAGTCCCTCAAGTCCAGCTCTTTTCGGCTCTATACATATTGAACAGTGGAGTCAGGGGGCTAAGAAGATTATCACAATGGGATGAAGAGGCTGTAAGAGCCTTTGTGGCCTCGGCGACCAGTGAAAGTTGCTACAGCACTCTCAAGCCCTTAAACTGCTTGACCTTAAAAGCTGTTTGTTAGCACTCAAAGAAAAAAAAAAAGCAATGAAATGAGAAGAAAATAACAAAAAGAAAACAACGCAGAAAACAAAGCACTGCCGATATTGTATTCAGGATTACAAATAAAGAAAAAACACAAAACAACGTTTCCCGGTGATAGATGTCATTGCCTGAAGCAAAATCGTCATTGTCTTATTTTCACTTAAAATGTAAAAACCCTTAGAGCACCTTTCTCATTCAGCACAGGATTATTTTCTCTGTGTGTGTGTGTGCGTGAGAGCGACTGAAGCATTTAAATGACATGAAGAGTTATTTGGGCTGTAATGAAGCTGCTTAATGAAATCAGTGCCCTTGAAAGTTCTTCATCAATTTCAGCTCCCTTGCTCGCTCGCGCTCCACCATTCCGGCCTGTCAGCTAATCCACGCGCGCGACACAATATTAATTAAACACAGCGTTTCCTGAAGTACTTAAGTGAAGCGCTATCATTGATAATGAGCAGGTTTAAAGGAGTCACATCCCTCCAAAATTACTTTTTAAACCGGCCTTATTAAGCAGAAAATGAGGCCCAAATCAGCCTACAAGCTCCTCATTAAAAGCCACTGATCCTTGGCCACGCGCATGTTCCAATGGTTTTAATTAGCCTAGCGCGAGATCGTCGGCGACAGGAAGTGCCATTAATCTTGTCTTTTCATTCAGAGAGAGAAGGGGGGGGGGGGTACAGCATGTTGCAGCCTGGTGCCTCAAATGCCACAACATAATGAAAATGAGAAAAATCAAGTGGCATCCTTTAAATTGTTTTTGATTTGTGTAGAAATATACAGTTTTACACTCGCCCTCCTGTTAAGACCTCACTTTGTAATTACAAGACAGTCTTTCTATTCAAGTGCATCATTAGTCACACACACACACACACACACACACACACACACACACACACACACACACACACACACACACACACACACAGGAGGATGAAATGCGTCTTCATTTTCTCCGTGTGTGTTTATGAGTTGCACTTGCTGCAGAGAGGACGGTCCCGGCCCGGCCTGTCACACCTTCTCCGCATGGAGGATTATGGATGGCCAATTACATCGCTTTTGTCATTAATTAATGAGGATAACGAGCTCCCCCTGCTCCCCACAAAACCGTGGTGATCCTCAGCTGGTACTGAACAGGGAGACGGGTGCTGGGCCATGTGTGTGCGTGTGTGTGTGTGTGTGTGTGTGTGTGTGTGTGTGTGTGTGTGTGTGTGTGTGTGTGTGTGTGTGTGTGTGTGTGTGTGTGTGTGTGAGAGAGAGAGACAGCGAGGGAGATTCAGAGAGTATACGTGAGAGAAGAGGTTATAGTGAGCACAAAAAAGGCTGAACACAGAGATGATTGTTGACCCCAGGGCTCTGCATGTACATTTGTCCAGCGAGTTGAGGTGTGTTGTGTGTGTGTGTGTGTGTGTGTGTGTGTGTGTGTGTGTGTGTGTGTGTGTGTGTGTGTGTGTGTGTGTGTGTGTGTGTGTGTGTGTGTGAGTGTTTGCTCACCACCAGTCCTGTATCTGTGGGGGCCATTACAGAGATTAGGCAGTGCTACAGTAACGGATGCCCCCGATTGTCAGCTCGTATCCTCAGTCAAGACAACAAGCTAAAAGGGAAAAGAGTGAGAGTGATGGAGAAAGAAAAAGGGGGGGAGGAGAAGGAGGAGGAGGAGGAAACAGAGGCTTTAACAAAAGTGGAAGTCTTGCAACAAAACTGGGACGCCGTGAGATCTATCTCTGCGTTCACACAAACAGGATATCAAAACTACAGTTTGGCCCCTGAAACACAGTCTGGTGACGGAGGGCTTTGTGGCGAAAGGAAAAACGCTTTGCCTGACTGCCATGTACTGAGGGTTTGCAGCCATATTAGCACAAAACACATTCACACACACACGGACACATACAAACAGACATCCTCCCTCCCCCCCCCCACCCACCTCCTCTTTTCAGACGTCTGATTAACAAATGAAGGGCCCACGCCGTTGCACTCGCAGCAACGTCGCCCCGAATCACATGGCTCCTCGGAACCAACTGACTCACCCGCTCATCGCTTCCGACAAGGCGGGGCTGCGAGGGACGACGGGAGTGTGATGTCATAGCTGAGCGGAGACGTTTGGTGGTGGTGGTGGGGGGTCCGTGGGTGATGGGCAGGTGGGGTCCTCACAGTGCCACCGCCGGGGAACAAAAAACACAGAGGCACCATCTCTTCCTCCACGTACCACGCTCTCTCTCTCTCTGTCTCTCTCTCTCTCTCTCTCTCTCTCTGCCACCTCACACACTTGTTCAGCCCTATTGTTTATCTCCTCACCCCTTCCTCCCCCCCCCCCATCATAAACCTGCCCGAAACAACCAAATCTTCTTTGTCACAACGTGGCCTTGCAAAAGCCACAGCTATGCTTCTGTGAGCAAATTTTAATAATACTAAAATAAATCTAATGTTTTATAAACCCCCCCCTTTATCCACCACTGTAAGCATAATCAGAGCTGAAGTATGTTCATTTTCCTCCGAGGCCCGTTGTTTGTGAGTACAGTCTGTGTGTGTGTGAGAGAGATGAAGTGCTACAATGTGCATCAGACACATGAGCTTGCACATAGAGAGAACTTAATTAGAGAAAACAGCGCTGTCAGATGCATTAGGCAGAGGTACACACTTAAGGGCATATGGTTTTAGTACCATACCATCGGGTCGGGGGGGAAGAAAACGGCACAAACATACCTCAAAGCTCGGAGCCATGCTAATGAAATCACTCCCTTTCTATCCCACTGAGAGCAAACACAAATGTTTACAGACATCACACAGTCTGTCCGTAGTCCTGCACCACACTGAGCTGTCGACAGAGTGGTAGTGCACTGACTGCATGAGGACACCCTCAAAAAAACAGGCAAGCGGTAGCAGAAAGATGTGCTTTGTAATATTACATCTAATTTATTCTATCCTATTCTATTTAGACTAGAATTCATATTCCAATAACTCATATTTAGCCCTTTATAAGCAGTGTAAAGATTCAATAAATGGTTAATCAATCATGTGAAGTGTTCATTGTTTCATTTATCAACAACTATCACTCCTCCTGTGGGCAGGTGTTTGAAGGATAATGAATAACAATATAGTTAAAACACATTTGTATTAATTCAAAATATGTCCTCACTGGAGAAGTTGTATTGTTGACAAATGCTGTACGATAATTGTTCTAACAAATGTCCTTAACTCTGCTTGTAACAACATTATAATATGTTAGAAACCATTTATTAAACATATATAAATATATATATATATATATATATAATATAAATGCTAGACAGGGGGTTAAACATGGATAAATTGGTGTTTTATAAAACTTGCATTGAACAAAGCTGCAGTGTGATGAAAACGTGGCATTATAATTACGTGTGACAATATATTCATCTGCAATGCTCCAACCGGTTGGAAGTGTGTTTCTGTGATGAGCGGACAGAGAAGACGGAGGTCAAAACAAATTAATTAGATGCAACTGAGATATTTTAATCTGATATCTTAAAGTGTGCATAATTTTCTTTCTCTGATATTATCTGGTAAAATGTGGTTTTTTTCCAATCAGAATTTTCAAGACGTTATTTGAATTATTTCAGCCGTTTTAATTGTTTCATTCAGGCTCACTTGGTGTTTATTTAATTTATTTATTTTACATCTTGACACACATGGCAGACTTTCTGCAGGGGCATGCCCAGGGCATATTGAGGCATTGATCTGTTTGCTTTGTTGCATCCAAAAATGATCGGTTGTTTGTACAGTTCTAATCGTATAGCTACAAAATCCCCCCGTCTTGTCTGTTTGTTTTAGTCTGTATGTTCTAAAAAACCCACTTAATTGAGTTTCTGACAAAGTATTATAAGTAGTAGAATTATATTAATCTGCTGTGGTAGGATGCAAAATGGTATAAGAGACATGAATTGTGTTTTCATTAAGAAAAACTGAATTAAAAGGAGAAAATGTGTATTCAACACACTAACCACAAGGCTTTACCACTTAATTAATGACATTGTTTTAATACTCTGCATGCGTTCATCTGGGTAAAAAGGCAAAATACAAGGAAGGAAATGTATCTTACACATCCCATAATGATCTACAGTGAAAGATGAGGATGATTCTATATTAGCTGGAAGGCTAAAGGGTCAGTGAGCACGACCATGTGACCAGCAACAATCACAGATCTGTCTTCATGTGTAGCTTCACGCCAAATGACACGCTGCCACCCTGCACTCTGAAGGCCGTTAAGATAATAAGGTGACACAATAAGACATATATTCCAGCAGCTCGACGTTAGAGGGGGGGAAGTGACCACCCAACGGCCCCGTGCAAAAACAAACAAACAAAAAAAAAGGCAACTAACTCATTTATGGCAATTAGGCTGTACGGAGAGTGATGGAGCGCAGGGCCACAGCCCTCACATCATCAGCGAGCATTTGTCACATTTCATCCACTGTCTCGTGGGGGTCTCAGACAAGACATGTGTCATCAGAGGGCCAATTTAAGATGCCATGGGTGGCCTGTTGTTGTGACACGCAGCTAAATTGTAAGAGAGAGGCTGGGCCGGATCACTTAGTCACTCTCTGCACCAGCATGAATAGACCGGCCTGATCTGCATGTCTGCTCTAACAAACGGCATGCTGGAGTAGTTCTAGAACAAACCTTCCACATTAACAGACATCAGAGGAGGAGCACCACATGGATTAGATGTATTGATTAATTTTGCTTTGGCACGATAGAATAAATGATTATAATTGATGCTGTTAATTGCCAAACTTTGTCAATTTTGTGTGATGAGAAAAATAAAACATATTTACTGGTTTGAAAAAAAACTCTAATTCAGAACTGCTGTGTGCATTATATTGGAAAATAATTCCCCTTGTCTCTGGGGTCAATTTGCAGGTTGCTAAATATCTTATTGTTGTCAAGTCAAGTGGTTTTTATTTATACTAAGGAAATCTTGAATTTAAATTTAAATATTTCCTCCAAAAAAAAGTCAAAGAGTCATTTTCCAGGTAAAGGTGACTTCTGTCAGACAAATAAAGACAAATCACAGACAAAGAAAACACACATGTTTTCAATGAATATAAACACCACTTCTTCTTCTTCTTCTTCTTCTTCTTCTTCTTCTTCTTCTTCTTCTTCTTCTTCTTCTTCTTCATCTAAACTCAGAACCTGCAGACTGGCCCCGGTAACGTTCACTGAGTTAAGTCGAGCAGGAGACAGGAGCTGGAATCGTGTTAATAACGTCCAGAGTGAGAGAGAAATCACCCAAACACCCAGAGACAGGTCCTGTGGCCCCGGGGGCTCCTGTCCGTCCCCTCAGCGCCACCGACCCGAGGAAGTAGCATCCAGAGGGAGAGAACCGGAGACCATTCATATGTTTGATTTAAAGATTATTTGATTCATTTCTTACAGTTAATTTTTATATTTTAACCTTTTTTTTTTTTTTTTTTTTTTTTTTTATATATATATATATATATATATATATATATATATATATATATATATAACAGCCTAAAAGTGAATTATCTGTCAGAGTCTTAAACTGTCACATATTTACAGTTAATTTTTATATTTTAACTTTTTTTTTTTTTTTTATATATATATATATATATATATATAACAGCCTAAAAGTGAATTATCTGTCAGAGTCTTAAACTGTCACATATTTACAGTTAATTTTTATATTTTAACCTTTATATTTTTTTTATATATATATATATATATATATAACAGCCTAAAAGTGAATTATTTGTTTTAAACTGTCACATATTTACAGCTAATATATATATAACAGCCTAAAAGTGAATTATCTGTCAGAGTCTTAAACTGTCACATTTTTACAGTTAATTTTTATATTTTAACCTTTTTTTTTTTTTATATATATATATATATATATATATATATATATATATATATATATATATAACAGCCTAAAAGTGAATTATCTGTCAGAGTCTTAAACTGTCACATATAATGTCCACAAGCAGAACATAATAACCAAACATTTATATTTGAAATAATCATTTGAAAAAAATAAATAAATAAACGTATAGGCCTAATGTGCAATTGTTGCTGTTTTTAAACGTGATCTCGATGTGAAAAAAGAAAAGCTGTGAAATGCTCGTTGAAATGAAGCAAACCGGGGTCCAAGCATAGATATGTGTTTTTAATTATAAAGACATATAAACAATATATGAAATCCATGTTGCAACACAACCAAAGAGCTTCTTCAATGTATTCAATGTTTAGGCTGCAGTTATATAACCAGGGAGGTTATATATAGCCGGATTTTCCACAATAGTTGTACAATACAATCATGTGAGAGGTGCAATAACTTAAAAATAATAATATTAATAATAAGAATAAATAAATAGAAAAAATTGTCAACACATTGTTTCAGAAAATATATCAGCCAACATCACATTTGTTGCTCACATAGCATCAGTCAGTCGAGGGGAAGTCCTTTCATTGGAGTTTTAAAAGTGGAGATTAGGTCGCATTTCTTTACTTTTTATGTTGTTGTTGTTGTTGTTGTTGTTGTTGTTGGATGTTGCATAGATTACAAATAAGATCTGATAACTTAATCCTGCAAAAAAAAAAAAGAACCCAAACTCCTCATTTGGACATGGCCTGTCTGGTGTCTCCATCTTAAGGCCCAAAACTGTTTTATTTTCTATGCAGCGTTTGTTAAATCTGGATGAAACACAACCATATTTTAAGATTATGCGACTAAACTTTTTATTTCTGCACAGAATGATATTTAAAAAAAAAAAGAATAATAATAACTAGAGCAAAGAGAGAGAGAGAGAGAGATATCGACATGGTGGGTAAAAAGTTCAGGAAAGAGAGTGGAAACCACATCAAGGCTTGTCGTTACAGTGTTTGAAGAGGCTCGCAGGTGTCCCGGAATAAGTGCTGCACTTTTCGGCACAGGTGGCCAGCGTGCTGCCCGAGAACGGGTACACGGCCGGCTGTCCAAAGGGTGCAATGGCACCGGGGATGGACGAGGTCATGCTCTGACCCTGGTTCAGGTAAGCCACCAGCCTCCTCATCTCCTCCAGAGCCTGAGCCTGCATGAGGATGTAGTTCTTGGCCAGGAGGAGAGTGGCTATTTTGGAGAGTTTCCTCACCGATGGGCTGTGTGCATAAGGGATGACTGAACGCAGGCCATCCAGAGCATCATTCAGGTCATGCATCCTCCTCCTCTCTCGTGCATTGATGCTGAGCCTCAGGGACCTCTGCTCCTTGGACTTCTTGGCCAGGGGGCCTCCAGACTTCTCGTCCCCGAAAGATGAGCCTCTCTTTCGGGATTCGAGCCCGTCAAAGCCGTCCTCGTCGTCGCTGGTGTGCTCCCCGCCGCTCTCGTTGGACTTTGAGGTCTGACCGGAGAGGAAATCGGTGGCAGGTGTGAGCTGGAACCGTGCAGGACTCCCGGGACCGTGGCCCGGCCCGAACCCAAAGGCCGACTGTCCGTAGCGCTGCGTCAGGTCGAGGAGCGCGTCGTTGCTGATGGACTTGAGCAGGTTCTCCTCGCTGACATTCATTTTTGTCCTTCTTGCAGAGCCAGAGAGGCGAGCAGGACTCCACTGGTTCCTCCGTGCTTTATGAGGTCTCTCTCTCTCTCTCTCTCTCCTCTCTCTCTCCTCTCTCTCTCTCTCTCTCTCTCTCTCTCCTCTCTCCTCTCCTCTCCTCTCCTCTCTGCACTGCCTCTTAAAGAAGGAGGCTGTGGATCTCTCTCTCCTCTCTCTCTCTCTCTCCTCTTTCTCCTCTCTTTCTCCTCCTGCTCTCCTCTCCTCTCTGCACTGCCTCTTAAAGAAGGAGGCTGTGGATCTCTCTCTCTCTCTCTCTCCTCTCTCTTCTCCTCTCTCTCTCTCTCCTCTCTTTCTCCTCCTGCTCTCCTCTCCTCTCTGCACTGCCTCTTAAAGAAGGAGGCTGTGGATCTCTCTCTCTCCTCTCTCTCTCTCTCTCTCCTCTCTTTCTCCTCCTCTCCTCTCCTCTCTGCACTGCCTCTTAAAGAAGGAGGCTGTGGATCTCTCTCTCCTCTCTCTCTCCTCTCTCTCTCCTCTCCTCTCCTCTCTCTCTGCACTGCCTTCTCCTCCTCTCTCTCTCCTCTCCTCTCTGCTCCTCTGCCTCTTAAAGAAGGAGGCTGTGGATCTTTCTCTCCTCTCTCTCTCCTCTCTCTCTCCTCCTCCTCTCCTCCCTCTCCTCTCCTCTCTGCACTGCCTCTTAAAGAAGGAGGCTGTGGATCTCTCTCTCCTCTCTCTCTCCTCTCTTTCTCCTCCTCCTCCTCCTCTCCTCTCCTCTCTGCACTGCCTCTTAAAGAAGGAGGCTGTGGATCTCTCTCCTCTCTCTCCTCTCTTTCTCCTCCTCTCCTCTCCTCTCCTCTCTGCACTGCCTCTTAAAGAAGGAGGCTGTGGATGTATCTGCGCTCCTCCCGTGTTGCGTTCATGGCACAGGTTCCAACTCGCACTGCTCTCTCAGTTCTTTTGGGTTTTCTTTTTTTTTTTTTTTAAATTGTGCTCCCTTTCTCTCTCTCTCTCTCTCTCTCTCTCTCTCTCTCTCTCTCTCTCTCTCTCTTTCTCTCTTTCTCTCTCTCTTCCCTCCCCTTGGCTTTGGGCAGACTGTGACTCGAGCTCTGCCCTGCGCGCAATTTGGTTAAAGGACCAGTAGCCCCCCCCCAGCAGGGATTATCCTCCCGTCCAATCAGGGGGGCGTTTTAATTAACTCCAGCCTACTCCCAGTTTCAATCATGATGTGATAATTGACACGTTGCCCAGACACAGACTATACTGTTATAACCACCTTTTAACCAGGTCTATTGTGAAGCATTTAAATAAACTTATATATATATATGTGGGGCGGCTGGTAGTGGAGAGCAAGGTAGTTCTCCAATCAGAGGGTCGGTGGTTCGATACCCGGCTTCGGCAGTCGATGTGTCCTTGGGCAAGACACTTAACCCCAAGTTGCTCCTGAAGGCTTGCCATCGGTGTGGACTGGATGATGAATGTTAGTTAGAGTCTGATGGTGGCACCTTGCATGGTAGCCTGTCATCAGTGTGTGAATGGGTGAATGATATGTAATATACTACTGACTGTAAGTCGCTTTGGAGAAAAGCGTCTGCTAAATGACTGTAATGTAATGTAATGTAATATATATGATATTTATGATATTTATGATATGTTCAGCCAGCATGAGCTCAGTGCAAACCTTCATTACATTACATTACATTACATTACAGTCATTTAGCAGACGCTTTTATCCAAAGCGACTTACAGGAAGTGTATTCAACATAGGTATTCAAGAGAACTACTAGTCACCAGAAGTCATAAGTGCATCTCCTTTCTTAAACAAGCATCTAAGAGCATAAACCAGAGCAAAAGTATAGTGCAGAGGCAAATTACTACGGAAACAATAAGTGCAACAGACTAATACGAATATAATAAGTGCTACAAACTAATACGAATGCAATAAGTGCTACGAGGAAGGCTCAGGGTAGGGTCATGTCCATCAGACAGGTAGGTGGATATAAAGTGCTCACCTGTCTGAGGAAGATCTCTAGATTAGAAACAAACAAGGAGAGATCAAGTAAGTGAGGAGGAGGAGGAGGAGGAGGAGGAGGAGGAGGAGGAGGAGGAGGACGAGGAGGAGGACACTGGTGGAACATAAGGATGCTGTGAGGTTTGACCTCCTGGTTCCTTATTTTCTGATTATATTAGATTCAAAAGTTATTTTTTGGTTTTTACAAAGCACTGGTTCCGGCTCCACAGATCGTCTCAGACATGTTGTCAGTCAGATCTCTCACAAGGTTACAAGGTGGAAAAATCTCCCTCCGTGTGCCCGGAGCACTCTCTAAATCCAGCAACATGGCTTTTGATATTTGTGCAACTAAAGAATGGAAAGAAAAGTTTGCACGCTGAACTTGGACTTTGCTCTGACACAGTGCTGTTTTAAAACCAAACCCAAAGACCTTCCTTTTCTGAGAGAAACACTGTATTTGTACAATTGTTTGTATGTGTTTTTCTGTTTTATTTGCACATTTTGCTGCTTCTTTTGTTGTTGTTTTGTTTTTATTCTAAGCACTGCTTTTTCGTATGATATGGTGCTAAACAAATACATTTGAAATGAATTGATACAGGCTTTGCTTTGGATCTGTGCATGTAAACATCAGAGATATAGACGGAGGAAATGGCAGACTGTAGTCTTTGCTTGGTTAGTCTGCTCTGGACAAATCAATAAGCTCATACTGGAGGAAACCAATCACTTTGCATGCTAGCACAGTCAGCTATGACACCGTAATGCTGCAGGGACAAGTGACACTCTGTCATCTTCAGCATCTGATCAGAGAAAGACTTGTAGCTTCAGTATTTGTCCGTGCATTCAATGAGTCATATCTCATGAGCGTTATAAACTGCTATTAATACTTTTAAAGATAATATTAGAGGTTAGGACTATTTTGCATCAAACTATACTGTGTGTTAACTGTCCAATAACCATTGTACCATACTATTTAGTATACCAGATATTTATTTAGTATCCCCCAATAGACAGTATGTTATATCTAGTATGTCAGAAATACCAGGATGTTCTACTGGAGCCCGTCGCATCTTGCAGTGTGCAAGCCAGCATGCTTTTCTGGCCCACAATCCTCTCTGCAGAGTGGGTATGTGTGCAAGAGGGTCAAAGTTCAAGGTGCAATGACAAACTGGTACGTAACAATTGATTGCTTACGTCATGCATCAGTTCGTACTTTGTAAGGGGAGAAGCAGAATGCACTAAAAGTAAAAAAGTAAACGATTTGGAACGCAGTGAAAATGATGCCAGAGGCAATAAAAAAAAGTCACTGAACTCACCGCTGAGTCAAATATTATTATTAAGGCCCTGAGGTTAGTTAATCTGTATATCTGACATAGCACCCAGATAATACAATAGCTAATCTCTTGTTTTTGGTAAGTAAAAGGTCTCCTGAGGCTCAGAAACAGGTGTGCTAAATATGAAACTTAATAGAGAAGGTGAGGCTGCCTCTCAGTGTCCAATGTGGAGCATCACACTGAAATGAGCTGAAGCTTGACTTTAACTATGGCTCCCTGCAGCAGGTTGAATGCTTTATTCTTGTGGAAAATTGTTTAGAGGATGCTGCCACCTTGTGGATAAGAGGTGAAACTTCATGTGCAGTGCTTGACCTCTCGTGACCTCTCGGATGATCACAACCACGTGAAAACTAGAGATTGAGGGCATTCAGAGCATGTGGCTTTTGCAAAAAAAAAAAAAGAAGAAATATCCAGATTTCAAAGGTTTTTGATACCAGATCACAGCATGGGTTTTTCTATGGTGTTCTTCATGGTTTGGTGTCTTAATGTGCTATTTTTGATAGTGTTTATCAGTTTCGGATTTGTAAAAAATGCTAAATATGACACAAAATCTATGTCATAAATGGTATTAACCCCTAAAATGTGCTGCAATAACTTATGAGACATAAGTGAGCACTGGATACTTTCATCAAAAGGTAATAAGCCCTTTTACACTTTCACAGTTTTAATTAGGTTAGTATTTCTTTCATTACTGATGACTAGAACAACTCGACACACACAGTGGAGCTGCATCTCAGTTTGTTCTGCAGGTTCCCAGCTTTTCAAATGATGTTTACCACTTCGATGTGGCATTTACTGTTGACCAGCTATCTCCTCCTAAAGATCCTCTGTGCCCCCCCAAAAGTAATCTTTTAAACACAACAGTAGAGAAACGTCTCTACTTCTCTACAGACAAATGTGAAAACAGCACTTTGGTGTCAGACTCTGCACGTACATCATTCTGCACCGTGAAGGTAAAACATCCAAGTCAAGTAACAATAAGCAAAACACATTTATGTCTAATGGAGGAGGATTACAAATGGTGGAACAAAATTCTCATAAAAATGTCGGTCTCCTTTTTATGAAATGGCTAATTTGAGGACTTTGATAACATCATCACACATGAATACAATGGATCGCCCTCGGCTTTCCAGTCATGCCCAATTAATGCACTTGGAAGACTGTTTAGGAACCCCATTATACAGAAACACTCAAATACACCTTTTTTAGAAAAGGAGAAAATATTAAAGATTCATACTGCACGCAAAAAGAGTCAGGATTTTGCCTAAACTGCTTGGGATTATCAAAAAAAAAGCATGTCTGTAAAGTGGGGACTTGTGTGTTTCCATTGAACCCACTTTAATTCACATATCACCTTAATCAGCCACATTCAAAGCCATCATGACCTTGTTGGTACCGATGGATTCATTACGTTTTATTTGATACCAGTATCAATATAACTACAAAACACACAGTCTCTTAAAGACAGCAATGTTGGCGGGTCTCTGAGGATTTCTATTTAATTTCACAATTTTATCATTTAATAAACATATCATAGAAGCAGACAGAGTTTTTATATTTCTATTTAATTTACATCACATTACATTACAGTCATTTAGCAGACGCTTTTATCCAAAGCCACTTACAGGAAGTGTATTCAACATAGGTATTCAAGAGAACTACTAGTCACCAGAAGTCATAAGTGCATCTCCTTTCTTAAACAAGCATCTTAAAGCATAAACCAGAGCAAAAGTATAGTGCAGAGGCAAATTACTACGGAAACAATAATTGCAACAAACTAATACGAATATAAGGATAAGTGCTACAAACTACTACGAATAGGATAAGTGCAGTAAACAAATACGAATACAATAAGTGCACAAACTAATACGAATGCAATAAGTGCTACGAGGAAGGCTCAGGGTAGTACTTCTTGAAGAGGTGAGTTTTCAGCCTGCGTTAAAGATGGGCAGCGACTCTGCTGTCCTGACGTCAGTGGGGAGTTCATTCCTCCACTGAGGGGCCAGTTCCTGGGAGAACCTTTTATAAAAGGTTTAATTTAGAAACCACCCACGCTTTCTTCCAAAAAGGGTTCTTTACCTGAAAAAGGTTCTTAATGGAACCCTAAGTCTTAGTAAACAACCGTTGAATAACTCTTTTTACTTAAAAAAGGGTTCTGCAGAAGCTAATTCTTCTGAGTAGAACCTCAGCCCTTCAGGAAGAACCTGTTTGGAACCCTACTTACTAAGAATGAAGTCGTTGTCTGCATATAAAATAGTATACATATTAAAGTTGTTGCATATTAAATGTTATATACTACTCATACTTGTTGTATATAAACTCTACATACCTCTTTGATGACACAGAAATGCTGGTCAAACGTCTTGATTGGTATCATTAATTCTTATTATCAATAACATGTGTATTGCTAAATTGTTTTCATGAATGCATTTCAATGAATTTCATTTCCTTTCTCTGTGGTTGTGTGTCTAGCTTTGAATCAGACAGCAAAAAAAACAACCGAGCAAGAACCCTGTGGCATCGATTATCCAGGAGAAAGCAACAAAGACGAATGCGTTCATGGAGCATTGATCAATAACAACCAAATCAAAGGGAACAAAAACAACTGACAACAAAGGTTTGAACTGAATATGACGTTATACCAGAAAACACACAATCTATGTGATTAAAAGAGAAATAACCTTCAACAACATGACTAAAAACTCTAAACAACATGAAATAAAAGCATGTGAAATGTGTTGGTTTTTTGATATTGAAACTGAAAGTTTTAATCTCCATAAAAAAGACAATTGGCCTTTTTCACAGCAGACTTGTTGATGAAAGGTACAGGTGTAATTAATAACATTAACAATGGCTCTGCTCTAATGCCACATTCCAGACTAAATGCTCAACTCGTAAATTTTAGAATACCACTGCAGGTCGTAGTTCCTACTTGTGAATTTGGGCAAATCCATCTACAGCAACTTCACAAAGAAGAAGTTGTCTGACATCGAACAGCAATGAAGCACACATTTTAAATGGTAAACCAACTAAAACACAACATTTGCCTGATTTATTTTAAATAAAACATACCCTCATATACTAAAACCTGTTCTGCACGTAAATTAATGTCAACGTATGTCGCTAACGTTATTGATTAACTGGTTACGGACAACAATTTCTGAAAGTTGTCTTTTCTGCACAAAAGTCTTTTGGGAAAACGTTAAAAATGCCCTAAAACATGTGGAGGCAGAAAGGTACATTTTTGTTTAAACTCACCAAAGAAACATTGGAAGTTGGAAATTTCAACGGGGAATATTCCGACCTCTGAGCTGTCTGTAACGCAGCAACAACAATACCAGCACTCTGAAGCTGAAGAAGCTAAATGGAATTCATTTGATCATTTACACCTGTGCTCTACTGAGATACTTCTTCAGTCAGCATTTTGGCTCTTCTGGTTCCTCGTCTCCAAAACAATGTGTTTTTGGTTAGATGTCTGGAAAAAGGTCTGTGGTTAACACAATCTGAGGGGATTTTAAGGTTTTGTTCTGCAATATCAAATACTTCAGTGAATTTTGACGAGTGTAAAAAAAGGTGGTTGCTAACAAGTGGCTAAATGACACGACTTAATGTCATCACCGCGTCACAGCCTCGTCTTTTATACTTGCTCTTATGTGACCATATTGTAGTTTGTTTATAGCCTAACGTTCCATTTTTACTTCTGCTGATTGCATTCATGCTTCAAAAAAATCGCCTTATTTTCTGCAATAATACAAAATCCAACGGAAACATGCCGTTGGTTTTTTGTCGAGGGAACCAGTGCGATGCTAACTTCCTGGTTGGCCAACAAAAATACTTCATCCCTGCTCCTCTTTGTATATCTGCTTATGAGGCGCCATTTTTAATCACACATTTTCTATGAGATGCTGCTTTACGTTAGAGGAGAGGAAGATAACTTTCAGATGAGAAACATCACAGAAATCTATCAATTGTGTTTGTACTACCTATATTAAGATGACCTGTTGTTTGACACAAGTATGATTTGGGTTCTTGTTCTTTATTAAGAATAAATTGTAAAATGCTGAATTACATTCATGGGAAATTTACTCATTTAATTTATGAGGGGATGTTAGTCAATATTGTATATATGGTAATGTATTAGACCTGTACTGTTAAGTCAATGTAATGTCTCTAAAATGAATTAAAACATGTAATGTCCTCTAAAGTGATTAAAACACGGCCTTGTGTGTGTGTGTGTGTGTGTGTGTGTGTGTGTGTGTGTGTGTGTGTGTGTGTGAGAGAGAGAGAGTTTCAAGCTAGCACTGCAGCATCAGTTCTCTTCATCACGTGATCATTTCCCCTCAAACACCCACATGATGATGTTCAGGACTTTGTCCAGCAGATGGCAGAAAAGCCCACGAGTTGACGAATGAAATGCTCCAAACACATGATGGACAACACACCATGTGTACATCAGTCAATAAAAAAGCAATGAAGGATCAAATAAGGACATTTTTTGACCTTTCATTTTGTTTAATCCAACCAGGAGACATCTTGATTTAAATAATCATGTTAATGTGGCAAAAAAACTAAAACTATGTGCAAACAAAATGCAATGATTGTAAGCAAATAAACAATTATTGATCTACATACAAAAAATGTAAAAACCATCCAGTGCAGGGCCATGAAGGTAGAATTGTCCCTCTCCAGTCCCTTGTGACCACTTCCCCTAGTGTTCACCTGACATCACTACACACAGTCCTCACCTTTTTTGTTTCTCAACTTAGCACTAAAAGCTTCTGGTTCACAGAGAATGGAAGAAACGCAAAAGTGTCAACGCACAGACTAATAATACACGATGCTTTTAAAAGTCGGTTGCTGCGGCTCTGTGTCGCCATGGCAACTGCAGGCTCAGCCGCCATACAATGGTGGCACATCACATTTGTGGGGGGGGGGGAGAGTTTTCTTCGTTGCAGTGACAGAAGAGCACCATCGTGGGGCAGAAACGTTACTCTTCTGGTCCTGAGAATAAGGGGATGCTGTCATATTTTTGACAGGAACAATGCATGTGTGCACGTGTGTGTGTGTGTGTGTGTGTGTGTGTGTGTGTGTGTGTGTGTGTGTGTGTGTGTGTGTGTGTGTGTGTGTGTGTGTAGAAGCGTTGCAGATGCAGTCATGCTGAGCTGTAAATGTGCTGCATCAACCTTTCACTGTCACCGTTACCGTGTTTGTCCCGTGGACGCCGTGGAACGAGAGCGTTGTGTGAGAACGGGAGACGTGTTTCAGTGTCAACTGGTGTTGGTATTCAAAGTTCCACCAGGTCTTGATTATTGCTAATATGTTTTATATCCCGGACCCAGCAGGATCCACACAGGAGGGGTTTTCTCTCCAGGCTGTCTGTCATTTACTAATTTTCAACCCCACCGTGTTTCCCCCCCGCTGTCTGACTCTCTCCCCCCTTTTCTCATGCATACACTCCTTCTCTCTCTCTCCCTCTCTCTCTCTCACACACACATCAAAGTGCTGCTCTGAGTAAAGATGGAACAGGCCCCTTTGATCTCTCCCTGTCGGCTCTGATTAATGTGTGGATTTACAGTGCAGACCTACAGGGACCTGGCAGCCATGACACCCCCTTCTGCTGCACTGGAATCTAGTTTTCCTCGAAAAACCAATCACGGCCCTTGATTTTTTTTTCATTCGCTGCTCCAATCGGGATGCTTCTCACACTCGCACGAAACAAATCTCAAGCGCTAACGCTCATTCGACCTTAAGCGGACAACGCAAAGTGTCTAAAATAAATCACAAATAACAGGACAACAAAAATACTGGACCAATCAGAGAGACTTCACAAAGTCTGCCTTGTAAAAAAAACCCAAAAAAACCTTTCCTCCCAATCCAAACCCTTTGTTTCATCTCAGAAGAGACAGAAAGTTGCATGACATATCTGAGGACTGGTGTGCTACATGTTTAATTCAGCCAGCCTTGGCAGCCCTCTGCAATGGTGGGTACAGTGCTGGTGTTTGGTGGGAGGCTCGCTGACAACGACGACGACGGAGCAAATGTCGGAAAAAATGTAGCAGCGAGCATCGAGGGAAGTGTTTGCACTGCACACATTGCACATTGCACATTGCGCCTACGTTTCATCACAAGCCAAAACCAAAATAAGCAAGCAATGTTCACACTCTTTACTCGGTCTTTGCTCATTTTTTACCCCTAAACCCTCTCTCCTTCATGTTCTTCCTCACTCCGTATCTCTTTTCTCTACAAATTTTTGCCTCCCCGTTTTGCCGCAGTGCAATGCAGATTTCTCACAGCGTGGAGGTATGTTAGAGATAGGCGGGGTACCATGAATAATTGTTGAAGATATTTTTACTCTGACCCACTTTGGAGTCTCTTTCGCCCCCCTTAAAGGTGCCGCAGCTCTACTCTGTCTTGAGTCAACATTAGGATGTTTCTAAATGAGTCCCACAAACAAATAAACCAATTTAAAGGGTGAGTTTTGTGGTTTTAGCCCCCAAATCTATCTCTAGAGCTATCTAAGAAATATTTGACTTGTTTATAACCAGCATAGTCTACCTGTGTTAACACAATGACCACTCATCAGCTATATCGAACGATAGTTTGGACCATGCGTAAAAACTTTGTGTGAATTTGAGCGGTCCAGCACATTTACCAGCTAGCCACCAGACTGCAGGGCAAGCTAATGGGATCGAGTGGAATTAAAGCTATCGATGTTTCATTATTCCCTCCAACTATCAAGCATAATGCTTCATAAAACGTTTTGATATAATTGTGTTGATGCTATATGTGTATCATCTTTTGCAGTGAATGAAAAAGGTACCAACTCTTTCAAATTTTGTATAATGACAGTAGCATGAATAAGAAATACAAAAGCCGTGTTTGAATCAGTTATTAACACCATTAATACAAACGTTTGTTGCACAGTAGCCTACTCTCTGGACTCTCATTTTGGAAATGGTAAAGGTTGTAATTCTTTCATTTTGATGGATGGTTATTTTCGTAACATAAAAGCCACACAGGCAGATAACAAGACAGTCATTTCTGTGTCCCTGCTTGTACATAATGTTTATTTTTTGCTGGTATGCTAGAGTGTTACTTCCTGGTTAAAACCTCATTCTCAAAATCAACCTGCTACAGTGGAACAATGGACTAAAACACTGAGACAGGTGTACATAACCGAAGAAATTACTAAACAACAGCCAAATATAAGGAGATACTTTTGTGCAGAGATGAACTCCTGTAATTCTGTATCAGGCTGAAAGAAGGAATATGTCATTTTTGTTTCATCTTGCTTGGACAATTTATTAACATAATGTTTTTTTCCTTCTCAAGAACTTTAACTATCAATTGAAAATGTTGAATGAGCTTTGCTGTCAAGGACAATCAAGATTGTATCTGATAAATGTATTTGATTAATACTAAAAACAATGTATTTAAAAAAAGAAACTCATTGAAAATCCTATTGACATTCAGCATGATGTAAATAACTCAAGCCTTGGTAAAGAGCCTTACTCAAGAGTATATTGTGTGTTCACTCCATCAGTATAGATAAGGACTTTTTTAATTATCTAATTTCTAATATTTCAGTTTTGTAAGTGGCCCTTATCGAAAAAAAATGACCTCAATCATCTCGGGTTAAACATCGAGAGCTTTTAGTTTTAAGTCTGCAATGATTACAGCTCAAAAGTGGATACATGTCATGAGAAGAGAGTGTTGAATGTTATGATATGAACATAACTTAGTTATGATGAACCCAGTAAATAATGCCGTTAGGACTGTGAAGATTGTTGTTTGTTTTAAAATCCTCAGTGTAACAATGTCCTCACCATCATGAAATCCAGCTTCCATTATAAGTAATTAGAGGCTCCTTTATCCACACCGGTCTCAAATTGGTTACAAATAACTTTCATGAAGTGAAAAAACTGTTAAAACTCTAAAGTTGTAAGATGAAATACACGCACAACTCCCAGACCGGACAAAGCGTTGGTAGAGACCTGTCAATCACTGTGTAGCCCCGCCCTAAAGCATACCCTGCTTTATGGTCTGTTTGACTCTAAATGGAGCATCATTTACTAAATGAACATCATGCTGTATTGAAGAAGACTTGAAACTAGAGATTGAGACCATAAACTCATGTTTACAATGTTTACTGAGGGAATAAATCAAGAGAGAAGTAGAGTCATTTTCTCATAGACTTCTATACAACCAGAGGAGTCGCCCCCTGATGGACAGTAGAGAGAATGCAGGTTTAAGACACTTCAGCATTGGCATAGTTCACCACAAACACACACAGACACACACACACACACACACACACACACACGCACACACAGGTGCATGAGTGAAGTCATTCACATGTAAATGCAATGGGAAATAGGGAAATAACTGTGATAACAAATATATGCACTCAAGGCAAGGTAGGTATTTTTATAGCACTTTTCAACTACCATGTAATTCAAAGTGCCTTACATAAGACATAAAAGGCTAGAAAAGACACATGGCTATATAAAAAAGACATATTAAAAAAACACCATTAAATAGGTTTTTAAAAGAGTAGAATAAAACATAAGATAAAAAATAACGCAAAATAGAGAAAATGTGCAGTGCAGTTACAGTGCAAGATATGAATAGTCCAAATTATCTTAATAGAGCCGCAAACATATGGGGGGGTTAAAAACTAAATCCTGCCACTGTTTTTTAAGTGTTGACTCTGGGAACAGCAACTTGTCCAACACCAACCTTGTGTTCAGGACAGCTCATAACGAAGAAGCAGATCAGACATTTTTTTAAACCATAAAGCATCCAGTGCGTTATAAACCAAAAGTAGAATTTCAAAGTAAACTCTCTGACACAAATCACACTGGACTGGTGATAATATGAGTATATAACAACACCAACATTCATTGTTTTGTTTGTGGTCTTAAACGTTAAAGACTGAAGCTTACCACTCACTTTTAATTGTTCTTTTTTTGGCTCCAAAAATCGATTTGGTTTGAAAAACAATGACTTCTGTTTTATCTTGAAGAAACTGTTAGCACAAATCAATCACTGTTTTGTCCAATGCAACTACTCAGTGCTTGTAGTCATCTGGGGACATTATTATATAAATCTCAGTGTCGTCTGCATAATAATGATAAAATATTGGGTTGTTTTCCATTATCTGAGCTAATGGGAGCATGTACATATTGAACAGAAGAGGACCAAGAATGTAGCCTTGCGGTACTCCAAGTCCTTTATTGTACGCTCAGATGTGTTATTACCAATCGACAAAGAGTAGTCCCTGTCCATCAAATAGGATTTAAACCAGTTTAGCACTATGTGAGAAAGCCCCAACCACTTTTGCAGTCTGTATATATTCTTGTGTTATTATTAGCAATACTAGATTATGACATTACATTACGGCAACATGTTTACAGTTACGAGTTGGTTAGTACTGTTGTTAAAACTGATTCAAGGAGATACAAGTAAGAAGTGCTAATAAACAGCATAAAACTACAGATATTTTACTGATAATGTGCAGAGCAGCCATCTTGGATTATGAAGTTGGGGTTGTTGGGGTTTGTTCCGACTTTCTAAGCCAGGAATCCAACTTCCGACTCATTTGACCTACATACTGAACAGTAATTCATAAGCAGGGAAATGTCTAGAAACAATCACAGTGTTATTTGTGATCCATTATGGAGACCTCAGACATGACTCTTGAGACTTGACATTTGACGTGAACTTGCATTTTCTGGCTTATGAATCATCTCTGGGTGAAAAGGGCTCAGAAGTAATATAGTCTCTTTGTAACACTGCTCTGTTTGAACACAACTGTTCATAACAACTGGTTTATTTATAATGCAGCAGCGAGCCGAAGTAAGGCAGTCAAAGCAGTTCTTGCAAAAGCTTCAGAAAAATACAAAGAAAGCTATCAGACATCAGATTTTAACATTTTACATAACTTCAAATTTCTGAAAAAAAGAAACAGTTTGGTGCCAGTCAGATACCGAGCCTTTTGAATTGTGAATGTTATTGAGCTGATCTCAGAGCGGAACTCATTTTCTTCCCATAGCTGCTTCCCACAGCGTCTTTATCTTCCCCCTCTTAAATCGCATTCTTCGCCTCTGTAATGATTTTATGACATTTGTTTTCTGTCAGGCTTTGGAATATAGATAACAGTACGCAAAAAAAACCACACACACACACACAAAGAGGACACGCTATGAACGCTGACCTGATGTGAGCTCTGTGCAAATTTACAGAGATCTGAAAGGTCCTCACCAATTTCCAGCTCACTGCTTCTGTTATCTCGCCTTGCTTATCCTTTTTTTTCTCTCCCCCCCAGCTTTGCTATATTTCTCTCCCTTTGTCCCTCTTTTGCAATTGTTTCTCTTTTCCGCCTCCATCACCCCCTTTGCCACACTCTTCCTTATATTTCACAACGTGAAAAGTCACCCAGAGTTTTTCCTTCTAGGGTATGTGCGGACAGGAAGTCCATATTTAATGAAGTGACTCTTGTTAAAATGCTTTTAAGTGCTCCTGTACAGGGCTCCAGGCTGGAGGGGGGGGGCGAGGCTTTTATTTATTCATTGGGCGGTTCAGTGCCTCTTCCTCGCTCCGACTCTGCGAAGAAGGGAGAGGATTAGAGGAATGAATCCCCCCCCCTACACACACACACACACACACACACACACACACACACACACACACACACACACACACACACACACACACACACACACACACACACACACACACACACACACACACACACGTCCTCCTTCTCCCTCACTGGCCTTGCTCCCTCCCTTGGGGGACACCCCTGCGTCAGTCCACATTAACATCCATCAGAGCATGGTGCTCTAGAGGAAGACGAGCCTCCGTGCAACTCGCACATACATGCATCAGTCCACGCATGCACTCACATATACACTGAGGTGCGAGGAGAGTGCACGAGCGGGGAGCGTGCACGGAGCAGCGGGAGGCCCGAAACCAACACTATGAGTCACGGACTCAAAAAGTGTCTCCGTCACCTTACTGCTGTTCACGCCTTGAGCTACACTCACATTCAGTTTTGTTCATAACCTGCATTCAAACTAGAACTTGTTTCCTCAGAGCCCCCCCCCCCCCCAACATTTGAGTTACACAACTGTGGCTGTCCTCTACTTGATCAGTAGGCGTGTTTGAACAAGTTTGATCGAACATCTGAAGACCGTTGGCAAACCGATAGAGGAGCAGGGAGACGGGAGAAAAGTTTGAGCGGGTGAAGGCGGAGACGGTGCGTTGTGCTGATTCCTTCTCCTCTTTGTGTGAAGTTTTTTGGGGGCCGTCTTCTCCCTCGTTATCGCTCCTCGCTCTCAGAACGGGAGGGGAGCAGAGAGTCGGAGCGCTGGATGAGAGAGGCATATCATTAACCGAGAGTGTTTCTACAACAAAGCGCCGACTCCATCAAATCCCACTCATTCCCACACACTGGTGTCACACTCATCATTTCTCCTGTGCTGAACTGCTCTCTGAAAAAAAAATGCCCTCATTTGTCGAAAGGCACACACACAACATTTTTTTTTTTTTTTTTGTCAGCAGGCCCTAATAGAAATTCCTTTAATATTTTCCTCTATCTCAAATCTTTGAGCATTTTCATATACTAATGCTCGTATCTAAAATTGGATTACGTTTGTTAGGGCTTCACTGATGTGCGTGTGCGTGTGTGAGTTTTTTGTGCGTGGGTGTTTGTGTGCATGTGAAAGTGCATGTGCATGGATCCTCATTGGCGGGCTTCACTGTAGCCATGCAGAGGGATGCAGATTGTTTCTAATTCACCACGCTGACCTAGATTCCAAAATCTGGCGCATTAAATGAGAGATGTTGCCCAACGTCAGCTCAAACTAGACAGATGTATAAAAAACAAAAACTACAAAACCCAATGTCTCGCCCTAATTTGTTACAAAATCTTTCCTTTCCTCTCATCACTTTGTGAAAGATCCAACTACAGATTGGATCCCTCACACCAATATTCATCCCCCCCCTTTTCTTTCCTCATTTCAGAGCTTCCCCTCCTTCTCTCTCATCTTGGAATCTAACATCAAACCGAAAAAAAGTTAAAATGCAAATTCATTTTCCTAGCTGGCTCAGTTCACATGAACTTATAATTGGATTCCGCCTATTAATACAAAAAGCTTTCCTCACCCCTCGCCACTCCATCTCGTATTAGCCTTTTCCACCGTACACACTGACTGACGTTAGTCCACGATGAGACGGACGGAGGAGGAAAGATGGAGGAGGACAGAGAGGACATTTGTCTCATTAGCACTGAACATGTCTCATTGAATCACGGAGCAAGGTAGCACACAAGTAGCACAACGAGTTAAGAATTAATTAGCAGCATAATGAAAGAGTGCACATCTGCCTGGTTAATGTGCGGTCAGTGGGTTTTCCTCTTAGCACTCTTCCACTTGGTTACATTAACTCTCTTCTGACTCCCCCCCTCCCATCAGCTGCTGCAATAAAGCTAACCTGTGTGTGTGTGTGTGTGTGTGTGTGTGTGTGAGGTGGATGAGAGGCATAACGCTCAGAGAGAGGCAGAGTGGGTGAGGCTGCACTCTGTGACTCGGGCTAACTAGCATGCTGCAGGCTGAGAAACAAAAAGGGATTGATGCTACCGAACCTCAGAAAGATAAGGAGGTGAAGAAAAAAGAAAACGGAGGAACGGAAAATCAGCGTGAGACAGCCGGCTTGAGAGAGAGAGCACCAGATGCTGTGTGGGAGGGTTATTTAATTGTATGATATCACACCTCTCTTTTCTTTTTTCTCTCCCTCTTGTTCTCCCTCTTTTTTCCTCCTAGAGCACACACATGCACATTCACATTCACACACATCAACGCTTCGTATTTGCCCTGTCACCTTGGTGTCCTAGCGTGACACGCAGCCCACGCTTCACCCGGTTCCGTCCTGTTGCACCTTTGGGCTCCACGGAGAATTTACAACGGCCTCGTGTGACTTGAATCAATCACGCCCATCGGAGAGACCAACTAATCTTGTGCACATCTTCCATCGAAAATGACAAGTTGGTGATTGGCTTTCTGTAAATTCATGTAGCAGAGAACGTACAAAAGGAGGAAAAACATCTCAATTATGATGCTTTCTCCTCTCTGTGCATTAAGTCATTTGAAAATATGTAACAAGATCAATTTTGTTGGTCATTTCCAGAGTGAAGCTCTCTAAGCCACAGCTATCTTTGCTTTCGTGGCCCTGTTTTTACTTCTCTTCATGCTGGTAGAAACTGTTCCCGACGCTTCCTGGCAAACTAGAAAAGACCCAGAGAAACGAGTCTCATTAATTAGCTTCTCATTTGTAAATGCAAATGAGCTTAATTAAAAAATAGACTCTCCTTTTGCGGCTTCAAAGGGAGACAGTGAGGCCTAATCAGGAGGTTTGTTCAGCTGTGGCACTAATGAGACATATTTGGCCTAACGAGGGAGCGCTGCCCTAATTTGTTTATGGTAATGATATGAAACAGTGCTTGTCCTTTTGGTGTATCTGGGAAGGGATCAGTCACACACACGAGTTTTCTGTGCGATGTACCTTCAGGGTCTCGTTCGGCGTTGGCGAGGTGTTGCAGCGGCCGCGCTGAATTGTTTCAGTAGGTTAATTGGCTTAATTAGCCTAATAGAGATCACTGGGCCGACGACTCCGTGTCAGGGCGGATGTCGGTTCCTGAGGTAGAAAATGTATTTCTACTTGCTGAGCAGAGATGGAAGATGAATTCAAAACAACCTTTTACTATAGATATTCCTGGTGAAGTAAACAAAGCAAAGCAGGTCAAGTCTCAGGTCACAGCTTAAAGGATAACTGGTTTATTACAAACTGGCTGCTATTCTCATTGTTTTAACATCATTTCCTTGAGTTATAAGGACGTTATACATTGGAAATAATAAACTTAAACAAATTCCGACTGGGCTAAAAAGAAGAGAAATTAGACAATCACACAATATTGAAAGTAATGCTGCAATAATTTTAGCTTCTTAGCGTCACTTAAAGCCTGAATAAAATCCCCAACAATTGTTAGTTTGCCATGGAATTTGATAAACACATTTAAGTTACCAACTAGATGGATTTTAACCTCTCATCACGTCAAATACTGTCAAATACTTTGGTTTATGACCTTCCCACTAGTCTCATCTGCACTTAGGATTTACCACTAGTTTGCAAATGTTAGCATACTAAAACGCTAAACTGGTTGTAAACACTTTAGGCTACCTGCTAAAGATCTGAGCTCTGTTTCAGAAAGCGGTTTTAGTAAAAACTCTAAGTTAGTAAAACGTGAGATGAGGGAAACTCAGTTCAAGAAAGAGGTTAGTTTATCTCTGGGTCAGTTAGCGTGGTATCTTGACTCCGTGAAACCTGCTTTTCCATTGGTAATGTCAATGCTTACATTACTATTTAGCTTAAGGAACGCTAACACAGCGTTGGCTGTGGACTTGTTACTGTCACAGTCTCAGGAGTTGAAGGACTTGGGACCCAAAAGCAGGAAAACTGATGAGGATGCAGCAGGAAGAGTTACACGATTTATTAACAAAAAGAATTACAGCCTTGAGAGTCCAAAATTCTGGAAACCAGGGCTGGAGCGCTTGAAATGAAGAAACAATTACAAACTGGCACTCGGAGAAGGGAACACAGAGACTAAATACAGAAAGAAAGAAACAAGGGACGGTGAAAACAATCAGGGCGGGGCAAACAATCACACTGGAGGGTAATTAACACAAAGGCAGGAAGTAGATTGTCTGCAAAGATGAATGAACATGAAACAAGGAAAAACAAAGCAGAGGACCCAGAATACAAAACAATTTCAGAAATAACTGATGATCTTCTAAAAAAGCATCAAGGTCCAGTCTTAGTGCCTGACTGTGACAAATAAACAACGGATCAAACTAGAATCCATTTTGAAAGCGATCACACCAGCTGCAAATCGGACCAGAGTCTACTTTGGGCGCCTTTACGTTTACCACGCCCATCTTCAAAGCTTTGGTCTTAGACGCTATATCGGGTGTAAATGTGGATCATATTTTGCCCCAATGACTTACACACAGACTCATGTGGTAAAAGGTGAAAGGTGATGAAAATGCCGACGTCGCTGTCGCGGCTGGTAATGACTTTGTGTAATGTCAAAGGCGTCACTTGCATCAACACATAATAGAGTGCTGCAGGAATAAATCCTACAGCCCACAAATGTGTCAGCATTTTCTTTTTACTTCGGCTTCTCTCCTCACAAAGTCGATATGGTTTTATAATGTGTTTTGTCCTACGATATTAAATATGTAAGTAAATCACCCCCATTGTGAATTTTGAAGCTTTAATGTGCTTTAAAAGGTGGTTTACATTCATGAAATGGTGATAAACATGTCTCCAAATGAAGATTGATGCTGCTCTTGTCTGCTGGATGTGTTAACAAGCAACTGTATGCCATCACACAGTATATGTCAGTGTTCTTTTTCCATGTAATAATACACCAGGTGGTATAAAGACTGCAAAGGTGGGTGGGGTCAAAAAAAAACTAGCCTTTGACCCAGGAAACTGTTGTTTGTGCCCTGTGTGAAACAACAATGTTTATTTATTTGTCACATAACATTCGCAGTTATTTTTCCCCGAACCACGATATTTTCCTAAACCTAACCAAGTAGTTTTGTTGCCTAAACCTAACCTAAGTTGTTTCCTGAGAAAACGGCAGTTTATTTAGAAAAAGACTGACTAACATGTCTTACAGGATACCTGATTTACGTGTTATTATCAGCATTTGTATGTGTGCTTTTTTCAGATCATCTGGCAAAACTATCCGGTCTACTGGCTGTATGTGTTTCTTGTCCCGTCTGACCTCGTTGTACGATTGCCGTCATGTTCCCAGAACTCAACAATTAGCCTACAATGACATCACAGCAATAACAACCAGAACCACGAACTAGTGACAAAGAAGAAATGAACCGTTAAGGCACTTTAACTTTGTGTAAATTCACCTAAATTTGTGTGTGTGGGCTCTGCTTGATTTTTCCTAAAGTCACATGCATCTTAATTGCGTGCATATTTAGGCATGTGTGCATGTACTGTACGTGCCAACATGTGCACGTTTGAGTGACAGGGTCCTCTCCACTATTCCGTTCACCGTTGACTGCGTGTGAGGCCGAGTGAGACGGCAGCGTGGCTGGCCCTCACTGATAACTAGGCACAGCCAGAACCCTGTGCTCTTATATTCAAAACACACACACACATGCATGATCGCCAGACACACACACACACACACACACACCGACGTGCACACCACACACACACGTTAATTAATCCAAGAAGGAAAGGAGAATTGAAAAAAAACAAAAAACACAGTCTCCACTTCTAATTGTCGTCTCTAATTGCCGTCCAACCATGAAGAGGAAAAACAAGCTCAATCACTCTCCTCCATCTTGTCGCTCTGTGAATTATTGATAGACGGAGCAAACCGCGCTGGAAAAAAAGGAAATGAAGGAAGAGAAACACGCATCTCGAGTGTGTTTGAATGTAGTGATGAAATTTGATTATTCATGTGTGGCGCATGCTGTGTGGATTATGCTGTGTGGATTCTTGTAACGGCGCGAGGAGGAGGATCGAGTCTCTACACGGTGACTGTGGAGGACCTGGATGTGCCAGACGAGCCAGCTGGTATCTTGTTGTCCAAGTACACAATGCTCCGGCAAATAAAATAAATAGATAAATAAATAAATAACTGAAGGAGATTAGGTAGTTAGGCAGAAGGAAAGTCATTATCAGTCATATTTGAACCGCTGTGCTTCTCTTACATCTCTATCTGAACAGGTACATCTTCCATTTTCGCTCAATACACAAAGTATTTGCCAATGTTTAAACTCTCTCCATCCAGGGGGATCATGCGATTGTTCCCCCAAGTGAGTGAGTGTGCACCTCTGTGTCTGTCCACGGCTAATCTCCCATTCTGCTTTAGCAAACTGCAAAATATGTTGGGTGGCCAGTTATGGCTGCATGCTCACACTTTCTTAAAACTCCTTTTTATTGCTTGTTTTATACTGACATTGACTGCCTGCTGACTCCTCACTCACCACCCCTAAAAAGGGGTCGCTAGTGATAACACAGCTGAGTGCATCACCCCCTCTCCGTTGCTACACTGCTGCCAAAAGACACAGTCTGGGGAAAGCTGTTCCGGCAAATAAAACCACTTTTAGTGTTTTTGGACATTGTGTTTAGCTAACAGCTAACAGAGCTTCAAGTGCACACACTGCTGAGTACGTCGCCGCCACTCACCCTCAGCTAAGCGGAGACAACTTGGTGAATTTAATTTTGTTTTTGGCAAGATTTTATAAATGTCTTATCGGACGACTTCTTTTGGATTGCCTGCATACATCGCTGCTTTTTTTTGAGTTTGAATGAAGCATGTTTTATGACACTTTCAAGCCCATTAGTGTCAACAGCAGTGGCTGTTTCAGACACACCTGGCGTAGATCTGCACTCTAATGAGTTGATCTTTCTAGTTTTTTCACCTTGCATCCTGAATTAGCTGAACCTGGTGAAAAGGTTGGGAAATTAAATCAGATTGGCTTTTGCCCAAATGTCACTCTTTTCAAAACAGCCAGAGACAATTTTGGCATCTGTGCTTTCTATTTGTCAAGATATTTACTCTCTCTTATGTCAGAGTGTTAGGAACCAGTGGAGTCGTCCTTCAATTTAATACGACTCAAACACCTCTTTAAAAATGAAAATGTAGTTAAAGCCCTATTAGCATTGGATCAAGTCCCAAATGTTATTAATAACATCCATGCAAAAAAATCTAAAACTCAATACTGCTCCATGGACCTTTTACTGTAAAGTGCCTTTTATAGACGGATGATGAAATTGTTTGACCTCTAATGTTTTGATACCTCATCCAGATAGGATGAATAGGCTGAATAGGCAAAAACATGTTTGACTTAAACTTCTAGAGGCCAAATAGAGACCTTGAAATATTCCCCTCATCAATTAATCTCCATTCAGTGACACACTGCTTTACTTAGCCAACCATTCAGCCTCCTCTGGCTGCTATAATTGTCCTCGTTAATTGCTTTTCAACTCTCTTTGATTACAAGGTCGGCTCTGAATGGCTGCTGTACATGGCTCAAAGTTCCCTCCCTCCCCCTTTGACAAACACCTCCTTATGTCCCCCCTCCATTTGGTCACAACAGGTCGTACCATTCCTCCCCTCTACTCTCCTCCTCCCTCCTATCTCCTTCCCTCCCTTCTCCTGTCCTCTCTTCTCCACATTCTTTCTAATCCTCTCCTCTTTTCGCCATTCTCTGCAGCTCCTCTCCCATTCTCTCTTCTCCTCTCCTCATCCCTTCTCTTCTCCTCCCCCATTCTCTCTTCTCCTCTCCTCATCCCTTCTCTTCTCCTATCTCCTCCCCTTCCTTCTTCCGTTGTCTTTTCTCCTACCCCATTTTCTTGCATCCTCTCCTTTTTTCTCCAAACCTCTGCATCTCCTCTCCTCTCTTCTCTCATCCTCGCCCATTCCCTCTTCTCCCATCTTTTCTTAACCTCCCCCCTCCTCCTATCTCTTCTCCTCCCCCATTCTCTCTTCTCCTCTCCTCCCCTCTCTTCTCCTGTCCTCTCTTTTCATCCCTATTCTCTCGCATCCTTTTCTCTTTTCTCCCATCCTCTCTTGTCCTCACCTCTTCTCCTATCTCCTCCCCTTCCTTCTCCTGTTGTCTTTTCTCCTACCCCATTCTCTTGCATCCTCTCCTCTTTTCCCTATCCTCTCTAATCCTCTCCTCACCCATTCCCTCTTCTCCCATCTTTTCTCATCCTCCCCTCCCTTCTCCTGTCGTCTCTTCTCCTCTGCCATTCTCACGATCCTCTCCTCTTTTCTTCCATCCTCTGCAGCTACTCTCTCATCCTCTCGTCTCCTCTCCTCTCCTATGTCCTACCCTCCCTTCTCCTGTCCTCTCATCTCCTCCCCCATTCCCTAGCACCCTCTCCTCTTTTCTCCTATCCTTTGCAGTTCCTCTCCCATCCTCTCCTCCCCTCTCTTCTCTTCTCACATCCTCTCCCCTTTTCGCCCATCCTCTGTCATTCTCTCCCCTACCTCCCTCGCCTTCCCTCTTCTCCCATCCTCTCTCACCCTCTCCTCTCCTCTCCTTTTCCCTCCCCTACTCCCCCCTCCCCTCCTCTCCCTGACCCTATAATCCAAGTTATCAGTGAGATGTGAGATTTTCATTAACCTATTCATCACGCGGACGTTTGTATATAATGGTGTCCGTTAACTTTGATAAGCTGATGCACAATAAATCCGTCCACTCCTCATGGTGGAGAATAAATGAACCCTGGGTTACAGTTTTACATAATCTGTCGTTCAAGCACAAGAGAATTTAAAGACATATATAACCTGTAAATTGTAATCTGTAATCAGTATTTTTATATGCACTGTTGAAAATGAAATAAAAGAAAAAAGATTAACTGTACGCAGAAATGTGTAGAAATAAAGATGTTCTGCTACTGGCTCTTACAAAGAGCACCGCTCCACAACTGTCCCTGACAATTTATGTTCTGTTGAGGTTGTTTAAGGAAGCAGAGTCCATGATTGGAAAGAGACGGGGGTCGGTGTGTGTGTGTGTGTGTGTGTGTGTGTGTGTGTGTGTGTGTGTGTGTGTGTTACCCCTGCGTCTTTTTCCTCTCCCTCCACAGCTCACACGGAGGCGACAGAGTCCCTCTCATTACTAAACAGCACAGCCCCCAAACAAAGGCTCACCGACAGCGGCGTGTGTTCAATACCGATAACTAGTGTGGCCTCTCATCTGAATAAGCATAGGCCACAGGATACACACTCACACCACACACACACACACACACACACACACACACACACACACACACACACACACACACACACACACACACACTCAGGCATGCATTCAAGTCCAAACACACACAAAGAAACACCACATACATGCACACTTTAAAGGCACACCCTTATGTGCTATTATTCACACACACACACACACACACACACACACACACACACACACACACACACACACACACACACACACACACACACACACACACACACACACACACACAAATAGCGATTACCGGCGGCAACTTGAATATGCATTTTTGAGCTCTGCGTCGTCAGCGTTGGCTTTTGTTCTCCGCGTGGAGAAGAGCGGCTCGAAGCCTTTCGACATCAAAGGGCAGCGGAACGAAAGCAGACAAATTGCTAAATACTAGCCGTGGTTCTGAGGGACGCCGCCGGTTCGCCGCACAGAAGAACAATGCAAATCAGCAACGCCGTGTCACGTCTGCTCCTCTTGAACATAGCTTTCTCCTCATTTGGCCTTTTGCATGTTTCACACCTGGCTGGTTAAATGTGCCACTGGGCCTGGAGGTGTCTGCCGAGGGGGGGCACACAAACACACACACACACACACACACACACACACACACACACATACACGCTGACCTTTGCTCTTTCAACTCCATTTTAGACTTGCTCCTTGAATGCAAACCGCAGTGAAATGCAGTGTGAGATCATCAGGAGACAGTGCCTTTAGAAATAAATAGCACATAGTGGCGCTCATTGCTATAAATAAATACCTTTCTCCCTTTGTGCAGACCCGTGCGGTAAAAGCAGGCTGCAGACGTTACCTCCTGTTGTGACTAATATGTGCAATCTTCCTGTCGCTCTGTCACACACAATCACAATGGCTTGTTTATCCTGCTGTCATGTTTCTTTTGATGCTATGTTGCGTTCTGCTGTGATTGGGCCCCGGAGTCCCTTCATATATCTATGCAATAACAGCAGGGAGCGAAATGGGGGGCTTTTAAGGCGTTTTAACGTCCCTGCACATGCAACCGTACACATCAATAAGAGCGAGTATGTGTGGCGAGCGTGGAAGATTTTTGTTTACGTTGTGCGATCTATATTTCAAAGGGACACCTCGATGCAGGTGGAACTGACCCGTTTTGTAAGTAGAGTTCAGGGATGAGGAATAGTTACCGAGACGGAAGGAGAGAGAGAGAGAGAGCGTGTTGTATCTGGAGCTGATAATTAAGGGGGAAATGTGAAGGGAAGAAAACATGAAGGAGGAGGAGTGAAGGAAGAGAAGTGAGGAGAGGTGGAGTGCAGGAAGGGAAGCCTAAAATATGCATGTCATCGTGTGGATGACTGATAGCTTTCTGTGGAAGCGTCTCTTGATGTGCACGTGCAAAGGCGGCGCGTGTGAGTGTGTGGTTTCTGAAACACTGAACTACACACACACACACACACACACACACTCTCAACTCTGTGTCTTTGATCATCTGAGTGAGACTGTTCTCCCCCTGTTCTAATTAGCTTGGTGTTAAACACGAGAGACAAGAGAGATCAAGCAGCAAACCCAACAGATGATCGCTGCATAGTGAGAATGGAACCACCACCTAAAACCGAATCAGTGCAGCAGCGACCATCTATCAGCTCCTACATCACTGCAACAAAGAGACTCACTGATGATTCCTGTTTTTAAAGGCTTTTGTTGCATGTTCTTAATGATCTACTGCAAAGAATGCAAAATCTTACATGTCGGCACTAATCTAGAGTAGAAAATCAAAGCAGCCATGAATAACGAAAAGAAACTGGCTGTTTAATATCATTTAAACAACCTTCCGGAACCTTTCATAAGTTTGCCAGTTCACAAGTTGATTTTAAACCAATAAAAAGAAAAATAATCATCAGACAACAGGCAAAGTGAAGCCATTGTTGAAGTGTCTTAAAGCTGCATTCTCTCTACTGTCCATCAGGGGGCGACTCCTCTGGTTGTATAGAAGTCTATGAGAAAATGACTCTACTTCTCTCTTGATTTATTCCCTCAGTAAACATTGTAAACATGAGTTTATGGTCTCAATCTCTAGTTTCAAGTCTTCTTCAATACAGCATGATGTTCATTTAGTAAATGATGCTCCATTTAGAGTCAAACAGACCATAAAGCAGGGTATGATTTAGGGCGGGCCTACCTTGTGATTGACAGGTTGCAAAAAAACGGCATTTCGACCATAGCTTTACTCCTTCACAGTCCAAATATGGTCATTTTCATTCACTTTCATACTATTCGGTCTACAAAGCGAAAACCAGAACTTTTCCGATACCAAAATCTTGTCCCGTTGACTACAGATTCTGCAGAATGCTGAGTCTGTTAATAGAGATTACATAATAACCAATGTGTTAACTTGATGCACAATGAACTGCTTTAGATAAGTGTTTCCCAAAGACTGGGTCGGGACCCACTGGTGGGACAGGTGATTTTATTAGGGACTCCAAACAGATTTGCAGAATTTACCATTTATATCTGTTGTACACTTTTAAGCCACATGAGGGAGCCTGAATGTTCATAATGTTCATATAATTGTAGCTGACTTATAACATTGAATCTAATATTAAAGGCTAGCATAGTTTCTGTTTGTTCTACTGATCAGATGAAAACAGTATGTTAACTCCGCCTAAATGCATTTATTTGTTCTTATTTATAAAATATTCAACAGGGGTATATGTTTTCAACAGATGCAAAAAACAAAGTTGTGATTTATCCAACGCATATCTCTTCAAAATGGCTGGTCAACAAGTTAATGTAAGGATACTATGGCAGTAAAAATGGCCCGGAACATTCATTTACGAACAAATATGCTCCTTTCATGATTTATAGATGAGGCCTGTTGTAAATTGGTTTGCAATGGTTTGTCATCAGTTGGTCCCCAGAAAAAAAAAACTGCTGATGAATAAACTGTTGAATGTTGAATTGATGTATAAAAGAGGATTTGTTATATCGACAAAAAAGGTTTGAGAAAAGCTAAAGCTAACATTTCAGTCTCAAGGCCTTGCTTCTTCTGAGTCATGAATAAATAAAAATAAATAAAAATACAAACACAGTGCAGATGTTTTATATTTTCTCTAACTCATAACTCTGTTGACCTCCATTCAAAAAAGCTTTAATTTTTGCACCTGCCGACCTTTTCTGTTTGTCATCCTGCTCTTCCTCCCTCTGCTGGTTCACCGCCTCAGAAACAGGCAGCTCACACAGGAGTGATATCAGTGTCTCCCCCATCCTTTATTACCCCTCTTTTTCTTACTCCCCCTCTCTCTCTCTCTCTCTGTCTGTCACCCTCATGAATAAACATCCCTTACATTCACTCAGTGCTGGCATGAAATGGCCACACAGCCCCTGGCACACGCAGGAGTAATGCCGCAATCATTATTCCACTGCAGTGGTCCCACACAAGCATATTTCACCAATCATGTGGCTCTCTCCCCTGGCTTTTGTTTGGATGACTTAAACAAATGATGTGGCGGTGAGGAGGGCCCTGCGTACCACCGCTCCCCCTGTTAACACGGCAACCGTTGACACGGACACAGCCAGAAATTTGCATAAGAGTACGCTTGAGTGGTACTGGCAATTCCAACGGGGGTCCGCATATTTTTTCCCTCTCTTTCTGTGAGAGGGTGGGGTTGAGGGTGTGGGTGTAAATCGAGGGGGAGGCGGGGGTAATGGTGTGTTATTTTTGGTTCTCCCGCTCTGCTCCTTTCCTTTCATCCTTTTCTTTCTCCGGTTCCTCCTCTCCGACTGCCAACTCTCCTCTTTTCTCTGGGGTTCAGTGCTGAATTGAAAGTAATGAGAGACGCTCACATGCCATGAGACTGGCTGGGCTTTCAGCAATAGAGATGGAGGAAGTCTATTTGGCAGAGCTGTTAAAACACAAACAAGACAATGGTGGCATCTAAGAATCACCACGGTAACAAATGACTTACACCTCGCTGTGCAGAAGCACTGAAACTGAATGGTCAGTAGAAGCACTGTGCATGAAGGGGAAGGACTGTGTTTTCTTTTTAAAATAAATGCATAAGTTGTGTGGTTATTTTTTAAAGTATTATAGAAGCAATCATAGAAGTATTTCAGAATAACGGTCCACAGAGATGATTGTGATGAGGATGAGTAAAAGGAGGAGGATGTTTAGAGGGAAATTTATACCTTTCGTGTCCGCTTTGGTCCGCCCATGTACGTGAGGGGTAACCCCTAACCCACGGACGTTTAAGGTTTATGGTCACCGTAGTGAAGGCGGCGCGAGGCAAGCTCGCCAAAAAGTGACATCATCAAGGCTTGCAGGTTGAGCGCTAACAGTCTGCAAGCAGTCGCTGCGCTTAATTGTGCACCTCTGAATTTTGGTTATTTTGCACGCGCATTCAGGCGTCACTGTCATCAATAGTCCAGATTTAGAAACAGGAGGTCTTAAAAATCTACTTTTGAGAAAATATTTTGGATATTCAACCTTTGTTTCTTTATAATGCATTTAATACCTGACTTATTTCTTTACAGGGCTTGTTTAAAGGCAAAAAAGTAGTCCGTGAATATGAGATATGATTTTACAGTAGGAATCCCTCCTCGTCATCGAGTAGGCTGGTTCATGACTTTTTGCCGGTTACATTCGTTGTCTTCTTGCTTCTTCACAGCTCATTTTGTTTGAAAGCCCTCCGGCGTTTCGGAGCTTGTGCACCGTCTGCCGAGGCTCGTGCTACGGTGCTAAGCAAGAGTATAAACAAGGTTTAACAATCAAAATTTGTGACCGTGTTGACTGTAAGCATAGCATGCAAGCCGACTGTGCATGCTCCAAGTTGGGCCCAACACTCCATCCAGTCGGTGGCGTACGCACCTCTAGCTGGTGATCCATAAAAAGAAGGAGATAACAAAGTGGATGCTTGTTTTGAAGAGAGGTTGTGCGAGGAGAGCCGCCGTTCTCCAGTTCATATCCTAGTGTCCTTGGAGAAGACACTTAACCCCAAGTTGCTCCTGATGTGCACGTGGCACCTTACATGGTAGCCTCTGCCACCACATATAAATGTGTGTGTGAAACAACGTTATGGCGCATTACCATTGACAACTGGAACGGAGTGTGTATCGAAGAACTGTGCAAGTGTGGAAAACCAGTTTGATGGCGGAACACACCGGTACAAGTCTACGGAAAACTGAGAGAACGGACTTAAATAAGTCTGACATCTGAAGAAGTGCGGATACCAATCTTTGTGTCGATGTGGTCAAAGATACTTTTAACAAGGGCCGCGCTGCTGATGAAGGAGAGGAGGAAGAAGACAACACTTATTTCCATTTTTGTCGACGTGAATATCTAAAAACAGAACGAAGTGCGCTGCATTCAGAGAAGTTAATCAGGCCTTTCAAAAAAAACGGCCACTGCTCCGTCCTTTTATCTCGCTCCACTTTTCTCCCATCTCCGTCGCTTTCATTCGCCTTATCTCGCCCACGTCTTTAATCACAGCGTATCAATGACTCCGACACATCACAGAGATCTATTTGCGTGCTGTATCACTTTGTGAGAAAGTTATATTTGAATCCAGTGAATTTGCTCTCGCTTGACTTTCAGACTTCTCACAGTGAGACAGCAGCTCAATCAATAAATGAAGACTATATTTTACCGATTTGTGCATGTAATATGTGCACGTGTGTGTGTGTGTGTGTGTGTGTGTGTGTGTGTGTGTGTGTGTGTGTGTGTGTGTGTGTGCGATTTAGTACTGGTGACTCTGCTGAGTCCTACAGGATGGGTGTGGCACACTGCCGTGCAGAGGTTGTCTCCATGGTGATATATGTGGGGTCATCTCCATGACGATGGATCGGTGGGGGGGTGGGGGTGTTGGCCGCCAAGGTCGCGGACCAAGGACAAGGCAAGAGTGATTGCAGCCACCCAGACAGGAAATCGAAGAGGAGCACTCCAAGGGAGGGAGGGGGTGGGTGGGTGGACGGGGAGTCGAGGAAAAAGGTGCAATTTCACAAGTCAAATTACTTCTGGGATGGAGGAGAGAAAAATATCACAGCAATAACGGCACCAGGGAGGAGAGGAGGAGGAGGAGGAGGAGGAAGGTCCCAAACAAAAGCTCAATTATCAAAGTCATCAAACATGTATGCTCACATACGCAAATAGAGTGACATCCTATTACCTTGATGCCCCTCACTGAGAGGAATTTACAAAAAGGCATCTGTTTGATGCAAGAGTTTGGCTGTGATTTTTCCGTGTGTGTGTGTGTTTTTTTTTTCATCACGCTTGTTTATTTCTGAGAATGATGCCGGCTGTGACTAGAAAAATATTGATTGGATTGTGCAACATGTTCCGCTGCAGCCCTACTGATTTTTTTCTTTTCTCTTTTTTCTTCTGTTCTCTCTCTCCCTTCGCTCCTCCTCTGCTCTCTGGTGATTCACACAACATTAGTATGTGGAACAACAGCGGATCCGTAAATTGTTAACGAGAACAGGCAGTGAATAAATGACGACAACGACGACAACGACGACAACAACGACTTAGGGTTTCTGCCCCGCTGCCTCGCTCTCTCCCTGCTCCGGGTTTCCCCCAATGCATTTTCTGTCTCGCTCAGTGTGCCCTCTATTTTCCGTGTGTGTGTGTGTGTGTGTGTGTGTGTGTGTGTGTGTGTGCTCGTACAGATGAGAGTCTGTATCGGCAGGCTGAGTGCACTGAATCATTAAGTCCACAGTGCCACTGTGCCCATTGCCTCATTGCACCTAATTAAGCCCCTTTTGTTTCCTATCAATTAACATTGTAATTAAAACTAGTGGCGCTTCTGTTTACCCGGAGTCTGCTGATTCAGGGGAAATGACACAAACAGTGATGTGCAGGAATTCAGCTAATAAACGCCTGCATGACACAGGCATACACACACACACACACACACACAATACATGTAAGCAGCGATACAAATATGCACACGTTGTAGAAGATACAGGACATGCACACACACACACATATTTTGCAAGATTGGAGAACAATCTGGCTCTCACTTTGCTGGAGAGTGAGAGAGAACAAGTAGTGCTGATGGATCCGAGAAACAAGAGAAGAATTCTAGAAGGATTTATTGTTATTATGCAACACAGGGTTGCTCATCCAAATGTAGATGTAGCCCGTTTGATACACAAGAAAAAGAAGACAAAACAACAAAAACAGTAAAGTGCATTCAGCAGAAACAAAACAATTCTCCTCAGATAATGTGACCGGCATCTTAACATTAAAAATTTGATATGAGGGAAACACCCGTCCATCCATAAACTTTGACTGTGTTTGAACACCAAGAATTTGTGTCTGTGTGTGTGTGTGTGTGTGTGTGTGTGTGTGTGTGTGTGTGTGTGTGTGTGTGAGAGACGGCTGTCGAGTCGTTCACACAACCGAGGGATTCACCTCCCGATAATCTCACACTAATCACCTAATCCTCCATCCCTCAGGTGAGCAGACAGGAAAGGAGTACTTGACATCAAGTGGAAGCCAGACAGTATGAGACCCACTCGTACACACACACACACACACAGTGTATTTATTTATATGCACACACGCACAAATCAAGTCAAACAAATGAGCGCTTCTCCACAATCGTCGCCCCGTCCTCCTCAACAAGCCAATGTACATTTCACCCCAAAAAATGAAGAAGAAGAAGAAAAAAAAAATACACCCTATCTTCTTGTTTCCATGGCAACTGACCGTAGAGCTGTGTGTGTGTGTGTGTGTGTGTGTGTGTGTGTGTGTGTGTGTGTGTGTGTGTGTGTGTGTGTGTGTGTGTGTGTGTGTGTGTGTGAAGCAGCGGGCAAAAGAAAATAAAATCATTGGAGTGAGAGGCGTACCGGTCTGTCACCTCAGGCTCCCCGGAGAAACAACACATACTACTGTACTACTGTACTCTCTCTCTCTCTCTCTCTGCATCCACGGCTCAAATGTACAGGAATACACACATCAATGTTTCTCTACACACACACTGCTGCACGTGCACCGTCCTCCATGTCATCTCATGTACTGTAGCTCAGAACAGACAGGACTACGACACCAGACGTGTGTGTGTTTGTGGAAGATATGTGTGACCTTATTAAAACATGATCATGAACCACCACACCACCCTTCTCCTTCTCCGTCTTGTCCTTTTCCTGTCGGGGCGACTGCTTCTGCTGGAGGCCGACCTGTCCTTGGGTGCAGTAAAGGATTACAGCACACACACACACACACACACACACACACACACACACACACACACACACACACACACACACACACACACACACACACACACACACACACACACACACACACACACACCATGTGACCTTAATTCCCCCTGCCTGCTTCTGCTGCGCTCAGCCAATCAGGATCGGGTCATGTATGTATGTGTGTGTGTGTGTGTGTGTGTTAGCATGTGCATATTTGCGTTTTGTGACCGCCATGTTTTCGTCTAGAGTGTTTGTGCCCTAATAGATGGATTAAGTCTGATAAAAGGGGAATGCCGTGAGCTTTATTGTGTGTGTGTGTGTGTGTGTGTGTGTGTGTGTGTGTGTGTGTGCGTGTGCCAGCTTGTGTTTTTAAAAAGGGGGAGTAGGGGGGAGGGGGTGATTATAGTGTGAATCAGCAGCAGCCGCCCCGGCACGTGTCGCACGTTCAGACGACCTCATTCATCCCCAAGCGACCCCAAAATCCCTCCGCTTCTTCCCCTCACCCACAAAACAGACCTCAACCCCCACACAGCCGCCGCCGCCGCCGTCAGCCGGCTCAGCTGGTGGCTGAGGGAGGAGGAGGAGGAGGAGGAGGAGGGGGAGAGATGGATGGATGGATGCATGGATAGATGGATGCATGAAGGAAGGGGGGAGGGCAGGTGCTGAGACGACCATTTAGTAAGCAGCTCTTCTTTTTTTTTTTTTTTTCATCGTTGTATTTTCTTTTTCTGCAAAAGATGAAGCAGCAGAGTTGAACTGTAAGGAAGAAAAATGGCGGATGTAGAGGAAGGTTGTGAAAGAGGAAAATGTGAGGGTAAAATGTGTGTGTGTAGTGGGGGGTAGAGGTCAGTGTGTGTGTGTGTGTGTGTTGTGTGTGTGTGTGTGTGTGTGTGTGTGTGTGTGTGTGGTGGGGGTTTGTCAATTAGATATGGAGATCAGACAGAATGAGCAGCGGTTTAAACATGAGCATTACATCGGGGGAGACGTCCGGCTGTGCGCCAGATAAGGTCCACAAAAGCTTGTGTGTGTGTGTGTGTGTGTGTGTGTGTCTGAGTTTGTGTCTTTGTGTCTGTGACGCAGCAGACGTAACAGACGCGCGGCCCCTTGCACCTCAGAAGACACTCGCTGTTGTTGGCGACCTTTGACCTTAACCAAACCTTGACCCCGGCAGAAGGTAACTGCCTTTACCCCCCGACAACGGCAGATGACACGGTGGAGCCTGAAGACGGCGCTAAACTCTGACCTCCGACCCCTTACGGTCCCAAACCAAACACTATTCGAAGCCAAACACAACCTGCTCCTCGACACGCGTCCACACACGCGTGTATATACACACACACACACACACACACACACACACACACACACACACACACACACACACACACACACACACACACACAACGCGACAGTCATCCATCAAATCACATACATATTCAGGAGGACATTATTATTATTATGCTAAGTGGTTCAGGTTCGTTGTTCACGGTCTGAAATGAGACATTTAAATTTGTCTGTCTTTCACATTTAGATCAAATCTGCTGAGGTTGCATAAATTTAGGGCTGAACAATTAAAAACATATTCTTTTCAAAATCGCATTAGGGCCTACTGATATTTCAAATTGCAAGAGGCGCAATATTTGGCTAAATGTGTGTCAAAACATGATTTTTATATCTAATATTGTGGCGCTGCAGAGACTTCCTGTCGTACATGTCACTCTCTATAGACTTAAGAAAAAAAAAATGTTTGGTTCAGATCCCTACATACATTTATTTATTTGTTTTTCGATTAATACTAAAAAATGTAATAATTATAATATAATTATATTAAATTTTATATAGAAATAATATAATTATTCCCTCTTATATTGCAAACCCTGTGGCAATTGCAATATTGGTCAAAATATGTATGTATTTTTCGCAACTAATGATCATTTTAACTAAAAGGTGTGAATGCATAAAAAATAATTTGAGCAGTTTTGCAAATTGTTATTCAGAAGATATGAACTGTACAGTATTAATAAATAGAATTATGAAAAAAGGTATGGAAATAAAATTATTTTATAGACTGATCCATCCTCATTGTCCCTTAAAGGGCATTTTTGAGGCATGCACATGCACACACACACACACACACACACACACACACACACACACACACACACACACACACACACACACACACACACACACACAAACGCTCAAACAATATATTCATACCAAGAACACAAAAAAACACAATATATGATAGTGTAAAGCATAAAGTTGAAATATATAAAGTGTTATGGCAGCGGCGAATCTGCGGCTGGCAAACAACGTCCAACAACACAAAACCAAGTTATGTCAAAAACTATATTTATCAATCTGTACATACAATATACTTATCATTTACATATGTCACATTGTATGATCACAAGTGTTGTGACGTCCTTCTGTTTGTTTTACATACAGAGAACCTTAAAACATATATTGATGTCAATAGTTTAAAAGGTTTCCTATACAATATTCAGAGCATTAATGCAGCATCATTTTAACGGAGTGTGTAAGCTACTGATGCTGTTACAGTTTGCAGTGGACCATGACTATAGATAGAAAACATAAAATAAAACCTGATAATATTTAACAACCATAAACCCAGAAAAACTACCTGTGAAATGTATAATTATAAAGGAGACTTACATTCAAACAGGATTCACCAAATCCTTGTGGAACTACCCTAAGATTGCACAACCCAACACACCGTCTTCTACCTTCTACCTTCAAATAAATGTAAAAACATTTTATTTCTTTACTAACAAAGTACAACAGCACAGTGTGGCTTCATGCGTACTAACATCAGCCTATCATGCTATTGAGAACACACTGGTTGCCGACTTGAATAAATCAAACCATCGTTCAAGTGTAGGAGAACTACGATGGATGACGCAAAAAACAGGAATACCCCTATTTGGAGCCAGAGTTTGGTTTGTCTGTTCTGGGCTACCGTAGAAATATGGAGTCCGTCGGCATGGTCCCTGCAGCAGGAGAGATCACATTCCAATATAACACGCACTGGGGAATTTATTTCTGTAGTGGTCTACATTTACCATCAGCACTGATTGGACATCCACGCTCTTAGCATCGTTAGCTGTGAGTCAGCTTAGCGGTTTTGAGTTGTTCGCCGTGTGGAGTCCATCGATACGCTCGGAATTGAAAAGTTAACACCTTCAAAAGACATGTGGTGTATCATTGTCATAATCTTACATGCACTTTTTTTGGGACTGGATCAGGTTTAAAAACATGCAGAGTTTTGCAGAAAAAAAGATTGTCAAAGCTAATACACATTATTGATGTGATACTTCATTAAATACATGCATGAAAATGAATTCCTGCAAGTTTCAAAAGTAGATGTATTTCTTGTCTTATAAATATGTAGCCCTGTCTTGCATATTATCTGCATATGGTATCTGGATGTGTTTCTGTCTCTGAGTCATGCGAGGTAAATGTCTGGCCCCTTGCACTGCCTGTGTGTCCATAACAGATGGTGTGTGTGTGTGTGTGTGTGTGTGTGTGTGTGTGTGTGTGTGTGTGTGTGTGTGTGTGTGTGTGTGTGTGTGTGTGTGTCCTACAAAGTCTGGCAGAAGCACCTTGTCTCTCTGCGGTGCATCACGCCAACTGCTATCGTCCGGCCGCACAGCACCTTCCAATCTAACGTGTTCTCTCTCGGACTTTATTTTCCGTCCGCCTTTCTGTCCTACTTCAGTGATTTAAACCACAAATATATACTTTTAGGATGTAATGTATTATGTCGAGCCTATACTCTTGCATTATATTTGTTTATCACATCTTTCTTTCTGGCTCCTCGTCTAGAATTTCCCAGTAAATTTAAGTCAAATTAAAATTCTGATTTCCACTTAAAAGTGCTTTAGAGTCGTGGCTACCAAAGACTGTTTCAAGACCCACAGGAGGTTTTAAGGAGATTTATCAAGGTCGCCAGATGCATTTTGCTGCATTTCCTGCCTTGTCTTTTATTTAACATTTGTATCTGCAGTTCATCACATGAAAGAACCTGAATGGTGTTTTTTTTCTGATAATTGTAGCCGACCTGTAATCCTATACGAAAAGTCCAACATACATTCTTTTTGTCTCATTTCTTAAGTATTAAACATGTGAATATGTCTCCAATACACATCTATAAAACATTTGATTCAATGTTGAAGAAAATTTGAGGTGAAACGGTCGTAAAAATGGTTCAGGAACAAATTTGCTCTTCTCTCTAAGGCCTGTTGTGAATCGGTTTGTCATTTCTGTGGGTCCGAAGGAAGAAAGTTTGTTTTAGACAACACACATTTGAAAGACACAAACCTGTCGTTATCATGGATGCTGCAGCTCGATGTGTAATAACAGGGAAAAGTGATTTTATCTGATAAATCGTTGCACTTGTTCAGCGATATTTAATAACGGCCCCTAACTAGGCTCGTAGAAATAGACTCCACAAGAGGTTTGACATTTTCAGATACTTTTTCAGAGCCGTGGTGAGAGCATAGAGAGAGAGAGAGAGAGAGAGAGAGTAGATCCAGAACAGATCGGGCTTCAAAGTTATCTCAGCAAACTTGGTTTCATTGAAAATCTGATTGAAATGGGAAAAAAAAGAGGGCGATGAGAGAGAGAAAGAGAGACCCGTTCACGCCTCTGAAAATCTGGCAGAGTAGTTTTTGGAATTTATGACTTGCGCGCCTAGATTTCATTTCATAAAAGCAGAAAATGCAATACCCAGCTGACGAGCCGCGGCGCCGCAGAATTCTCTTTGGCAACGCTTTGGTACCATCAAGAGCCGACTACAAACAAGCACAGCAACACTGATTTGACGTGTGTCACGGGTGTTTTGTAAATACTTTGAGTATTCCCCCCCCCCACAACGTTAAGACTACGGCTGCCACCGCTTACACTGCTTCTGCCGTGACAAATACTCCAAAGCACCTCTCTCATAGGTCAAGCGGGAAACATTTTCAGGGTTTAATATGAGCAGATTGATTTTACATTCATTAATAAAGACTGGATGGATTAGCAGATTATCATTTTCCGTGAGAGAATGGAGAAAAGCAGGCGTGTGAACTTGCACACATCTTCGGTTTCCAGCCTCTCTCCCTCTCCATCTCTATCTCTTCTGTATTCAGACGTCGTCTCAGGGCCTCTCATGCTGAGCTGGAGGCAGCGGTAGGCTGGAGGTGGGAGCAGCGAGGTGGGTGACAGGGCAGCATCCATGCCCAGACAGACACAACCTCTCCTGGGCGGATGCTACCAGCAGCTCCTCGCTTCTGGAGACACGCACAGTTGAGTCCTGTCCGGAACCGCAGCTGCAGCCGCGGAGTATCAATGCGATGGAGGATGTGTGTGTGTGTGTGTGTGTGTGTGTGTGTGTGTGTGTGTGTGTGTGTGTGTGTGTGTGTGTGTGTGTGTGTGTGTGTGTGCGTGTTCCTTCTCCAGTGTGCTCCTGCCAGTTGTAGAAAGTTACTATAAACCGTATATAAGAAGTGGACTTAGTCGCCATGACATCACCTATTGATTTGTGGACTGCAGCTTTGAAGGATCGAGTTTGGCATTTTGGGCGTCGCCATCTTGTTTTTTTGCAACCAGAAGTGACACGAGAGGGTATAAGTACAACCGAACAACCAAAACTATAACAATGGACTTTAATGACGTGAAAACTTACTTTGAAAGAGTCAAAGTTCTAACACGAAACACGGACACCTCCAAGACTGGACTATGCTATGGTAAACCTGTCAATCACAGTAGCCCCGCCCTAAATCATACCCTGCTTTATGGTCTGTTTGACTCTAAATGGAGCATGATTTACTAAATGAACATCATGCTGTATTGAAGAAGACTTGAAACTAGAGATTGAGACCATAAACTCATGTTTACAATGTTTACTGAGGGAATAAATCAAGAGAGAAGTAGAGTCATTTTCTCATAGACTTCTATACAACCAGAGGAGTCGCCCCCTGATGGACATTAGAGAGAATGCAGGTTGTGCATAATGCGATGTGATAATGTGAAAGGGGTCACTAGTGATGAGTCTACAGAGATCCCACAAATCTGCAGCTCTGTCAGCTTTACAGCAATTTTTCCAGCTCAACTGCCAACTGTACACCACCTGCTCAGCACCATACAGCAGACAGACACAGTTAGCAACTAGCTAATGGACGTAGTGGAGCATTTAGCAGCTAAAGTAGTAGCATCAGTTTGGGCCTTTCATGTAGGCCTATCAGCATACATTCAGATCACTGATCAACCATCGGTTGACAGAAAGGTTTCCAGAAATATGTCCATTTATGCCTCAGGAGTCAACCAAAAACTGAGATAAAAGTGGAGTGAATATTGGACTTACATTCTCCAGACGACCAGAAACACGACTCCAAATGAAAGCAAATGTTGCTCCTTGTCTGCTAGATGCATCTCTACAAAGTGATCTAAATTCATCACAAAGAATACTCACTCCCTTTAACATCTGAAGCCTCTCTGCTGCAGCCAGTTGGTTTTTAGAAGTCACATCATCAGTTAAATGCAGATCACCTGTGTGAAGTCGAGAGGTTTCAGTCGATCGCTGCGTCGGTGCACCTGTGTGGAAGGTCCAACTCTTCATTCATTCACTGTGACCTGAAGGAGCTTGAGTTAAGTAAAGAAGATCGGGGGGGAAACATTTCAGCATCCAGCTGATAGAAAGCCGTCCATGCAGAGTAAAGTCTGATTTATGGGGAGAATTCTTATGCAAAAGTGTATTTTGCATTTCATATCTGATAACAACTTTTAGAGATGTGATTCCAGCTGATCATTAAAGGGTTAGTTTGCTTAATGCTTTGATTTAATAATATATTATACAATAATATATACACTTAAAGGGGGCATACAAAATTGCATACTTCTAAAATTAAAATAAGTATTTTCCTGCGTGAGAGATGGTCTTTTCATGAAGCTGTGCAGTAGAAAGGCACAAATATTTTTCAAAATTGGTGCAACATGACTTGAGAAAATTGAGAAAAAGAAGCTTTTGTAGGCATAAACCAACAACAACCATAATGCACTGGGCTAGTTGCGCCCGCTATCCTCGTAGTTCCTTCGCCGATGAACGTCCGGTTGGAAGTGGAAGTAAAATCTGCAGTTCAAACTAACCTGGAGAATGACTCAAAACTCCTGAGCACTCAGTGAAGTCTGCTCACGAAGACAAATCAACTTCTCCAGGTTCATCTCCACTAAGTGACTGTGTAGGTGAGGTGTCAGGGGTGAGTGGAAAAGCAGGGGGGGGAGAGTTGAGGGTCACCGCGAGGAATAGAAACGATGGATACGATGCCGCGGGGGTCTTGGCTTCGCCTCCTTATAACGACATTACAGTGGAGAGAACAAGCGGCAATGAGCGACACCGTCATTAACCTCTGGCCGAGCTATAAATCAACAGCAGTTCACACAAATTAGACCAATTCCCCTCGATCTGCCTCCGAAGGCCCTCGCTAAGACTTCGCTATTATAAATCAGGTACGGGGGGGGAGCACACAGATACAAGGAGAGAGACACTTTTATTGGTCGTGTTTTACAGTGACTCATATAAGCTTAAAGAATTAAATTTTCTCAGGCTTGCCCTCGATGATTCACGGTTGCATATTATTATTTTTTTATCATAGCTGCTTATTACAGATGGCTTTCCGTCTACGCTGCTCGTACCGATGTTACGTTAGAGGAGGAGATGCTTTAAGAATAAAGATGACATAGGGGTTATGCAATTTCAAAATTTAGCACAGCGCGGCCCTGGGGACTGATTTTGATGTAAATATGAAAGCATGCAGCAGCACTTTTTGTCCTCAAAACAACAAAGAATGAGTTCAACAGGAACCAAAAATAACTCTGGCTGCAAATAGGTTATTCTAATTTGCCACAAATGTGTTCGAATTAATTATTTTTCAACGTGATGTGTTGTTTTTTTTATGCTCCTATTAAAATAAACCGGCAGTTTTGCAGCCTGATTATTGGTTCTGAGCTGTCTGGGGGATGAACTGACAGCTGCCGGCTCTTGGCGGTCGTCCTCCAGGAAAAGAGTCCACGTTGCACGTCACTCGGTAAAAAAGGTAGCAGATATGGCAGAATGTCCCCCGACCATCTGTCACTGGAGCGTCACACGTCCACGCAAGACAAAAGGAGAGCCGGGCTGCAGAGACGGCGAAACAAGGCCCCAGCCTGCCATTGTCCCCGAGGCTTGTGGGGTAAATGTAGGGGCCCCTTATCATCAGGCCCTGCTGGAGCGATGCGGCCCCCGCTAACGGCAGCATTGTTCATCACACGCTCCCACCCGAGGGACCAGACAGGCTAAGGAAAATTTAGATTTTTGCATAATAATAATTCTACTCGTGCCATAAATTATTCTTTTTTTTTTGCTGCATTAATCTAGAATGATGCACCAAAAAGTTATAGTCACATTGTCGAGCTTGGTTTCTTGATTTCAGCACGTGTCCTTGCACTTTCTATCTCTTTCATAACCCCCTCAGACGTAAACACACACTCCCATCCAGTGCAGACTCCCACAGATAAGGTCCCGAGCTTAGTGGACAGGGTCGATTTTCTATTATGGAATTTCATAATAAAGATCAACTGTCCCGGCAATCAAAGCATCACTTAGAGCTGTCTTAAAGCGGAAGAGCAGGACCTCTGTTTTCATCCAGGCAACCTCCTCCTCCAGCCCCCCAAAATAATCATCCTCGGCTGCTCCCAAACACTGCAGACCGTCCACGAGTCCAATCTTTTCCTTTATCTCTTCCTCTGAAGAAAGAAAAAAAAGGAGAGATGAGGGAGGTCAACAATCTGTCAACAGTAGATAAAGAAGGATAGACGAAAGGAGAGTTCGATAGAAAGAATCTTAAAAAAAACGGCCCAGTTTTATATACCTCAGTTCTGAAAAGACGATAAAGTGCTGTCAGACTCATTCTCAAGTTTCTGGGTTTCTCCGTTTACCAGTCGTCAAAGTCCATTTTTATGTGAAAAATATTTTTTACTTTCAAGGAAACATTGTACAGTCACGTATGTATGTAATTTGTGAAATTCTTACTCTGTCTCTGAGTGCAAACCCAAGATGCATCGCAGAGCAGCGTGTGAGATTAGCACCTAATCCCTGTGTAATCTGTGTGTTCCTCTGCTGCGGAAGCTGCTTCAACACGAAGGTCCAATGGCTGTGCAAATCAGTTCTTAATACGGTAATATAGAGCAGAGAGGAGCACGCTAACACAGGGACAAAGTCATCTCAGAGAGTGTTTTGTTTTGCTGCAAGAAGCTCCAAGCAAGTTTTTCTCTATGACCTTGAGGAGTCGTGACTAAATAAACAATTAATGTTAAATATATCTGCACAAACAACATCCGTAGTTATTGTCTATTGAGAGTTTAACACTCAAAAACTTGTGTGGATGTGATGAGATCAGATTTGATTGATAGAAAACCAACCGACAACCGTCATGAGGGGTCTGATTCAAATGTTTGCTTAACTGTGATTGGTTCACCGAAATACGTGACATCACCTTTTCTGAAATGAGGCCTGGCCACACAAATAAAAAAACACACAAATATACATACATGCATACATATACAAATATATATACCTATATGCATAAATATAAGCATATAGATATGCATATACATATATATACATACATACATTTATATATACACATATATGTGTAAATAAATGTGTAAATATGCAGTATAAGTGTACACACATATATATATACATATATGTGTACATATATATACATATACAAATATACATAGAAATATATACATATATTCATAAGCTTGCGTATATACATGTACATATATACATAGAAATATATATACATATACTCACATATATACATGTACATACATATATATTCAAAAAAACGTTCATCATATTAGGAAGTTTACGGGGCCTTTACGGTCTTATAAACATCAAGGTGAACGCACAGCGAGCGTGACGTAGTTAAAGAGAAGGTGCAGCTGAAGAGAACAGACGTATTGTGAAGGTCAAGGTCTGACCCCCCCCCCCTCAGATCCAGGATCCCCTTGTGTGAGGGCGGTTCCTCCATTTTTTTGAACTTGGGGGTTTCCAATCAGACAGATTGGTGTTGGGGCCGTTTTTGACACGAGGGGCCCCGGGTGCTCCTTCAAATCCTGGCGGGGCCAACCAACTTCAATTGCCATAAGAGCCTTTGCTTGTTTCCCTTTGTCCTATTCTTTAATGGACTTTGCATGTACCGCCTCATGCTCATGACTTATAGCAAGGTCCTTTTCCTTTTAGAGGTGTTGTTTGAGTGTTTGCTCTGTGTGTGTGTGTGTGTGTGTGTGTGTGTGTGTGTGTGTGTGTGTGTGTGTGTGTGTGTGTGTGTGTGTGTGTGTGTGTGTGTGTGTGTTGGAGTCTCTGTGTATGCAGCAGGGTGTCATGGCGGGTGTGATCAGCTTTAAAAGATACCAGCTATTATCGCTGACACATCTCTGACCCCATGGCTGCAGTGTTTTGGGGAAAGTCGATGAAACAAGGAGTTTAAAAAAAACACCTAATTGCCGAGGCGGTCTGTGTTGACATTACATGAACGGCAGTGTTATCTAGAAACCAAACCGAAAGATGCGTTAAGAGCTGGAGATCAGACACAAGTCATATCTGCTTTTTTCTTTCTGGGAGAGAACGACGGCGGCAAGAGAGAAGAAGAGCAGGGAGGAGGGTGAGTTCAGGTAACACAAAGTCAAACAAAGGAGCAGAGAGGAGGGAAAGGTTGTACGTCTAGTAATGCTTTGAGTGTTTGTGTGTTTTGGCAGTTTGACACAGGAGTCTTGTCATCGCTCCGTGTCATTTTCCACTCTGCCTCGTTCCATAACATCTTGCGATAAATGGCTCCGACTCTTTCAACTAGAGTTTCTATAAATATGAAGAATAAAAAAGGTACTTTTTTCAGGTCTAAAGATTAAACATGTTAATATTTGATTAAAGGTGTAGTGTGTACGATTTGGAGACATCTAGTGGTGATGTAGCAGATTGCAACCGACTGAAACTTTAAGCGTGGAGGAGAACTACGGTTCACCATAGTAGCTTTTTCCTGCAAATCATATAGGTGTTGACCTCCGACCTTTCTCTACGAACTACGATTGGCTGACAGGAAAATGAAAAACCCAATGATTCTTATTTTCATGTGATTATATATTAATGAAAACATAGTAATTAACATCCCTAAATGCTACACACTGTCCCTTTAAAATGTTCCTGTTAATAAAAAAAGCTCACCTCAATGTTTTGAGATAAAATACTGACTTCAGCATGTCAACAAGCTCTCAATAACAATGCTAACATGCGGATGTTTCGCAGCCATTATTTACCATGTTCACCATTAGTGTGTTAGCATGCTAACATTTGAGCTAAACACAAAGTACACTTGAGAATAGTTCAGTAGTATTTGAGGTGATGCTTGATGAGAGTTTCATATATCTTGCTCATCTATCCGTACCAATAAATTAGTATTATCGGTAACATCTCTGCTAGGAGGATCATGTGATCTGTCACGATTGTACGTCACTGAGTGAGTGAGTGTGCAACTCTGTCTCTGTCCACGGCCAATCTCACATTCTGCTGCAGCAAACTGCATCATTTTTTTTGGGTGGCCACTTATAGCTCAAGTAACCCTCTTGGTTACGGTGACTCACACTTTTTGGCTAACAGCTAAGATTTAAATGGAACAACCAGTACAGATACTGCGGAGTACATCGCCGCCACTCAGCCGCTGCGACTCCTGCAGACAGTTTGGCGAGTTTAATTTTATCTTTGGCAAGATTGTATGAAATGTCTCGTATACGACGACCTTGAGCTGATTGCCTGCATACATCGCAGATAGCTTCTGAGTTTGAATGAAGTGTGTTTTATGAAGCTTTACAGCTCTTTGGTGTCTAGATGGAAGGTCAGCCAATTGTGGGTTGTTTTCATTCAATCACACTATGCCGCAGCGGTGGTTGCAGAGACACCTGGATGAAATCTGCACTCTACTGAGTGCACTTTTCTGGCTTGGAATGGTATTAACCCTTATTATATATTGATAGGAGCAGGTTATTAAATAATGTCGTAATTGGTTGGTTTACTATTTTTCTGCTCCACACACGTAAAGTAATTAAATGTTCACTTAACTCTGACTTCACTCTCTGGAGAAAATTACAGCTAACTGGGTACACAGCGGAAAACATCATATTTGGTTTGGTGCATATAAAGATATATTGAATTTCTGTATGAATCCATCCAATTAAATGTAGAAAAAAGAAGCGTTATAGCTGTTCTGGTGGCCTATACATAGAACATTTTATATTGTTTCCTTATTTTCTGACTAATTCGGGGAATTCTGCACGTGGCATTTATGAATCCTCATTTATAACTATGATCTATGTTTGCTTGAGTTTCAGCTGCTCATATTAATTAGCAAGCCGGGCTAAATTCTCCATAGAGGTGATGAAGGCAGCTGAACATAAAAATACACACATAATTAATTATGAGTTTGTCATCACTAAATACACACACTGGGACTGTACCTGAATGTATACACAGTTGTAGCACATGTGCAGACGCAGCACGCCGGAGGCTTTGGTGTTTTAATATTTCTTTGATGCAGGGGGGGAAATGTGAGCGAACCCAACAACAACTTTGGACCTGTGTGAGATCCGATTATGAGAGGTGGAGGGGAGCTTCCTGCCGCTTCCCCCAGGATAACAGTTCATCTTGCAGGGGATGAGCTGTGGGATTACCTGGACATGGGACTGGTTCCAGGGCCGCAAGAAAAGTCTATTAGCAGCTGGGTAATCTTCTGTGGTTAGGTGGACGACGACACGACAGGACAGAGCGACTACTCAACCAGTTTCAGCGTTTGTATGTTCATGTGAATGTGTCAAAGCTGTTTTCAGTGTTTGTCACTATAACCTACAAAAATGAATGATCTACTAAATCAATTTGTATATAATCCATGTTATAATGAACCAGGAAGTATAAAAACTGCAACAAAAAAACCCAGAAACAAACAAAAAGTGGTACTTTCACCAAGGAGACAGCAGTTCTGCCATCGTGTGAAACAAGAAGTCAAAGTTGTAGTATTTATCACGTAACCTCCGTACTTAAGTACCACTTCTGTAGTTTTTTAAACTCAAACCACAATCTTTTCCTAAAGCTAACTAAGTAGTTTATGATGTTTTCCCAACCTATAATTGCACGATCTTTTCCTAAACCTAACTTAGTATTTCACCATCTTTTCCTAAACCTAACTGAGTATTTCACCATCTTTTCTAACTAAGTTGTTTGTTGTGAAGACAGAAGTTTATTTGGAAACGACTGTATGCATCTAACGAGTGGAACTTCACACGTGCTGCTGGACTTTCGCGATCAAACGCACGAAAAATGAGGAGTAACTTTTCCGCGAGACATCATACGGACGGCTGTGAGAGGACACGTTGGTGTTGGCGTCCGTCCTTCCAGTGTCTCTGATTAGTATGCGTGGGCCATGAGGCTGCTCTGACAGTGGGGCCTCTGAGAGCTGCAGCGCCATGAATTCTTTAGCATGAGCTTGCATGTACCCTTCCTCTCATCCCGCCTGAGAGGACGAGTCCAGTCACGGGGAGACGAGGAGAGACACACACGCACAAAAATCTCCATTCGGCGCATACATCTTATGCCTGCCGGGCCGACTCCGAGTTAACTGAAGGTCCCTCTGGCCTGCATGCAAACGCAGTCTGCATTTAACCATCTTATCAGCACACTCGACACATTTCCTTCTGACTCACAGAAGAGGAGCCAAATATACTCATGTACACACACACACACACACACACACACACACACACACACACACACACACACACACACACACACACACACACACACACACACACACACACACACACACACACACACACACACACACACACACACACACACTGAAACACCAACAACACACACACACACACACTGACACACACACACACACACACACACACACACAAAAAAGAATCTGAGGGAATTTTGAATCTCTTCTTCTCCCTTTCTCTCTCCCTCTGCCTGTGGAGAACACTGGCAGGAATCAGGGAGAAGAGCGGGGTTGCTAGGCGACAGGTTGTGGTTGCCATGGTGAATTTAAGTGGAACAGCTGGTCCAATCAGCATAAAGTACGGGCAGGCGGGGGTAGAGCCAGGGAGGCTCATGCCAACACAGACAGACAGGAAGGAGAGGCTGCTGAGGCATGCAGGGGAGAGGAGAGGGGAGGAGGGGGAGGAGAGAGGAGAGGAGGATAAACTAGGCTAATGAGTGAAAAAGACAAATAAGAGGACACTAAAAAAAGGAAGGATGAGGAGGTCAGAAAGACAGGAATAGGCTCAATGAGAAAAAAAATACTTGGCTGGTCAGATGAAAAGATTTGAAATAAAAACGAGGATAAAAGATGAAGATAAGTCGAGGACAAAAGTGGGATTTGTCCTGATTATTCTTTCCCAATCAGATCAAACAACAAACATCGCATCAACAAACAAAAGTATGTCGCGTGTCGTGTGTGTTCCACCAAACCTGAAGGAAAACATTGAAAAAGGCGCAACGCAGACACCATCACAGTTTAAGATGCAGCTAATGACGACGTGGTGATAACATGGTGATAACGATAATGGGCTGGGAAAATGTCGGGATTGGAAAGTGTGTGTGTGTGGGGGGGTTTCTCAGTCCAATCATCCGTTGTGTGTGTTGTTGTTTTTCTCAGCTGTTGTTTCGGTCGCTGTGTGTTCGGTGTTGAAGTTTACAGGTGAGATATGAAACCGACAGATTGATGTTCAAATACATAGCGACCTTAGCTCATCTTTAAATTCAATATTCTTTATTTATTAAGATATAATGTCAGTAATCGAGTGTTCGCTGTTCTGCTTCCTTGCATGACGTGGCAACATAATCAAAATAAGAAGACAAGGATGTTTAAAAAGCTCCACTCAAACAGAAACCTGCACTGAAAAAGTTAAACTACATATCTATAAGACCTGACAGGTGCTCCCTAGAGGCAGTTTCTTTTTCTGGTTTTGCTTATCTGGTAAGTGTTCAGGAAAAGGTCCGTTTCCAGGTTCACCAGTGGACCGCACTGCCGGCTGTCTGATACTTTATCAGTTATTGGGTTTTTTTCGCGCCTTATCAGGCTCCCGAGATTGAACCCTGCACGCGGACAAGATTTTGAAATTGAGGAGTTGATGGTACTGACGTCAGGGCAGACACATCTGACCAACACACACACATGTGTACACAGACATGCACGAGCTTATTGCAGACTGCAAACTGCCATTTAAAAGGTGCAACATGCTATCAGCATGGTGGCGGATGAGACGGCGGCTAGAAGCTAACAGTGCTAGCAGTGCAAACGACGGCAAAAGTGCAGAAGAGCTGAAAGTGTTTACCAGGGAGGAACCAGAGAGTGGGTGCTTCACTTCCACCGACGGCTTTATCTTCTGTA